>NC_060271.1:45845967-46021974 GCF_021613505.1 Equus quagga
TCTTTAGCCGAGGATAAAATTCAAGCGGTGACTTCTGCCATTTACTCCATCCGATTTGATTCTTATCTAAAAGTTGTGGGACCGCCAAATGGCCAAATGGCCAGACCGTAGGGGCACTGGTACCATTTTAACTTTTTACATATTCTTTGTCTTGTAAAGAGATGACTCATATACCTATGCCTTAAATTTAGCCCTAACCCTCAACTCGGGGCAGCAGCAGGAGCTCTGACTGCCCATGGGTCCTGTCCCCACGCACCAGCTCTGCCTGCCCATGGATCCTGTCCCCATGCCAGCAGGGGCAGCAGCAGAATCTCTGCCTGCCCATGGGCTCTGTCCCCATGCCAGCGGGGGCAGCAGAAGCTCTGACTGCCCATGGGTCCTGTCCCCATGCTATTCCACACTATTCTCTAAATAAAAGAGCACTACTGCCAGACCTGAAGAGTCCAAGAAGAAATCTTTCTTTCGACTCCTCGGCTCACCAACCCCGCATCAGAGGGGTCCACGCATGGTGAGAGATAGAGGGACCCCTGCATGGCGAGAGATGGAGGGGCCCACACATGGTTTGGGAGATGGAGGGGTTTATGCATGGTGAAAGACCCCGGGGGTCTATGCATGGTGGGAGAGGTGGAGGGGCCCATGCATGGTGGGAGAGATGGAGAGGTCCATGCATGGTGAGAGATGAGGGGGTCTGTGTGTGGTGGAAGATGGAAGATCTTGGCTTGGGGGACACCCCCTTGGCTGGGGGACCAAACTTCCCCATTTGCTCAGTTCTGAGAGTTACTGGGGAGCAGGACTTTCAGTGCTAAACCTGAGACAGTCCCAGGCCACCGTGGGCTCACCGCTGACAGATTCCTCAGTGCGAGGCAGCATCCACCCTCCCCTCCCCTCTCCCTGCGCGGGACAAGCCCATTCTGACGTTTAACTGCTTCAGCGTTAAAATCAGCTGAGAGAAGCTGCATTAATAGGAAATGATGACCTTTTTAAAGGTGACTTGTCCATTGCCATCTGACTGAGATCACTTCGCAGGAAAGCGGGCAGGTGGAAGGGCAGCAGGCGAGGAGGAGGGTGAAAGGTGCCAGGTTTAAATTTAATACTTGTTGGTGACTTCATTTTTCATTGTGACTTAAAGAAAGTGGATCTCTGATTCGGGCCTGGCTACCCCTTGGGGCCTCGGCACCCGCACCCTTGGGGCCAAGTCGGGCTCAGCTTGCTGTTTCATTCCTTCAAAGGCACGGCCTCACAAGCTCGCCCGTGTCAGGATTAACAGGAAGTTACAGCCAGGAAGCTGTGCGGTCATTCGAGGCCTTGAGGAAGTTGATTTAGGGCGACCATCATCTGACACCCAGGGGTGGTAGTGCCAGGCTCACTGGTGGTCCTGGTACATGCACGCTGCCACACCACACAGCTCCCTCTGCTGCTCGCTGGCCATCATGACTGGATCAGCTGTGGAGGCCAACCCCGTGGAGGCTTAGGCGGACGAACGCTGCTCCTGCACATTGCTTCCTGCGCTGGGGCTCATCCTCTGGGCCATCTCTTCCCGGGTCCTCCTCCGAGAGCCCCTGTGTTGGTGATCTTCCAGACACAGCCATTCGTTTGGAACTGGAGTCTCACCAGCCCTGTAACCCAATCTGTACCAGCTTCCTGTGACTGCCGTAACACGTTATTACAGACTGAGGGGTTCCAAATGGACGTTTATCTTCTCACAGTTCTGGGGACCAGAAGTCTGCAACCCAGGTGCTGGCGGGGCCGTGCGCCTCTGCAGGATCTGGGGAAGGGGCCGTCCTGCCTTTTCCAGATTCGGGTGTCTACAGGCAACCCTCAGCGTCCCTTGGTTTGTAGATGCGTTGCTCCAGCTGCACGGCCATCTTTTCCCTGTGTCTTCACATGGTCTTCCCTGTGTGTCTGTGTCCACACTTCCTCTTTTCATAGAGACACCCAATCCTATTGGATTAGGGCCACCCAATGTCCCCATTTTAACTCGATTACCTCTGTAAAGACCCTCTTTCCAAGTAGAGTTACATTGTGAGGTACTGGGGTTATGACTTCAATGTGCTCTTTGGGGGGACACAATGAACTTATAACCCTTCCATTCCCACAAAGACGTGTTCTGCTAAGCAAGACTCAGGTGGCTGGACGGCAGCCAGAATGTCAGTCAGACATCTTATTGCCCCCGAATTCCTGTGCAGGTGCACCTGTGTGACGGCAAACGACAGGCTGACAGTCCCTACATCTCCGCATCACTGGAGCCAGTGGCCGTGCTTGGGCAGCCCGGGTGGGACGGCTGCGACTGGCCACCCGGCCAGTACTTGTTTTTCCACCTAACTCCGGCTCTGCAGTGACGCCCACGGCACCAGGCCACCCAAACAGCTGCCAGCTGCCCAGTGCACAGGCCCTTGTACGGAGAAGTTTAAGCAGCCAGAGCGGGGGGTTGGGGGTCAGCTAGGCCGACCCCCCCAAAACCTGACACCTGGCAGAGGATGCCTCATTTTTGTGCTCCTGACATGACGCCCCCAAATTAATTTCTTATTCTTCCCTCTAAATTCTCTTTTCCCCAAAAGGGAAACATTGAAAACTTTTTTCCTGGCTCTCCTATTTCTCTGTTTTCCAATGACTTGACTTTCTTTGGCCCGAACTAGTCTGTTCAAATCACAAAATAAGGATCCAGGACAAGAGCTATTAGCTGTCTCTTAAGATGGATGATTCAAACAGTTAGAAGCCACCGCCCCTGCTCCCCCAGAGCCTGGAGTCCCACACAGGGAACCACACTGCTCCGCTCGCAGTGGCTCTCCGTGACCGCATGCCATTGATGTGGGGTCGGTGAGCCGAGGAGTCGAAAGAAAGATTTCTTAGACTCTTAAGATCTGGCAGTAGTGCTCTTTTATTTAGAGAATAGTGTGGAATATCATGGGGACAGGGCCCATGGGCAGTCAGAGCTGCTGCTGCTGCCGGCGTGGGGACAGGACCCGTGGGCAGTCAGGCTGCTGCATGGGGACAGGGCCCACGGGCAGGAGGAGCCACTGCTGCTGCCGCTTCTGCTGCCCCCACTGGCATGGGGACAGGACCCATGGGCAGGCAGAGCTGCTGCTGGCATGTTGCTGCTGCCGCCGCTTCTGCTGCAAAAGTTGGGTGGAGAGTAAGGCTAAATTTAAGGCATAGGTATGTGAGTTATCTCTTTACAAGACAAAGCAAAGAATATGGAGAAAAGTTAAAATGGTATCAGTGCTTGTAGGGTCCGGCCATTTGGTGGTCCCACAACTTTTAGATAAGAATCAAACAGGACTGAGTAAATGGCAGAAGTCACCGCTTGAATATTATCCTCAGCTAAAGACAAAGGAGGATTTTGGGGGGGGGGGGGTCAGTTACATGAGGTTGCCAGACAGTAAACAACTTAAGTTCTTGCCTCTGGCATTGATTAAGAGTTTCTAGAGATAAGGCCATCCCCCTTCTCCCTGGCACAGAGAGGGAGGCATCTTCACAGATAGAGGTTTCCCTTAGAAATGTAAATGTTTCCCAACAAAGGGACAGACAAATTCCACTCCTCGGAGCCTGCTTCTCATCTGTAATTTTAAAATTAACCAGCCTAAAAATCCTCATCACCGTCAGCGGTGTACGTGGGGTTCCTGCCCTCTTTCGTGCCAGGGTCATGAAAGCCGTGGTGGAAGCCCACACGTAGACTGAATCCAAAGGAAATCCCAAGGTCGAAGATAATGAGGTGCAGGGCAGCGTGGACGGTGGCTCCCTTGGGCCATTGGGCCAGGAGGGTTGAGAGACGAGGTTGGACGGGCTGGACAGGCAGGTCGAGGTCATTTCTGAAGCCCTAGGAGAGCTGGGCTGGGAAGGAGAATCAGAATTGGTTGGACAAGGCTTGGGACCGTGTGCAGGGTGATTCTCGCCAGAGCTGGCAGGCAGCCCAGGGCAGAGGAAACCGCGTTCCTTGCAGCTGGCGTTGGTGGAATTTGTCACATGTTGCCCCTTCTACTTTCTCCGCTCTCCCCAGGAGGATTTTCTGACGGCTCCCAACTCTAGAGGTCTGAGTGATTTCAGCCTCAGAAGTCAGGGTCGCCCCAGGAAAGCCACCTGGTGTGAGCGAGCCATCAAATGCCTCCCTCCTGAGGATGATTTATCCTGGCGGCCTGTCTCCTCCGACTTCAGGGAGACCTTGCAAGGTGTTTTGTTCCCCAGAGGGGTCACCTGTGACCTCAGCATTTGCAAAGCTGCAGAGGCCTGTCCGCAGTGCCAGCCATAGGAACCCACGCTCCTCCGAGCTGCCCAGCTCCAGCTGGCAGGGACAGACCTTCTATTTCCCAGGGGACCCAGGTGGGGCCGCCAGGGTCCTGACAAGCCACCCCGTCCAACCCTGGTTCCTGCAGACAGCTGCAGTGGCTGGGGGCAGCGTCTGGGTTAAGCACCGCAAAGTGGATGCTGATTGGAGGGACCCACAAGTGGGCAGCCTGCACAAATCAATGCGACGCGTCACACATGCTTGATCAACCTCCTTTTCTGTGTTCAGGAATTGATGCGAACAATGTTGAACTATCCATGACAGAGCCGCCTGTCACCCGCCCTTGCCAGGGGTCAGAGGTCTGATTCATTAACACAACTTGGGCAGACGTGCGCTTGGCATCAACCGAGCCGCTGTGTTTTTCTCAGGATGAATGATTAATGCCTTATTGGTTAAAGGGCTTAGTGTATTTAGCCTTGTCTCTCCTGCTTCTCAGATCGGCCCCGTCTGTGTCAGCCGGTCTTCATCGCATTTGCCTTCCCCGTGTCCCCAGCGCTGTGGCTAACCCCTTCGTGCAGAGCACGTGGACACAGCACTCTGGAGCATTGTCTGAAAGAGCTGCTCCAGCCAGCAAGTGCCTGGCGTTCTGCAATTTAGTTTCACTTTTGTAACCAGCTCTTGGCAAATAAAAAGCAATAGTGTGACCGATACACACAGGCGCCTGCTTCAGATGGAGACACAGTATCGTTTGCTAAATGCTGTTCCCTGGTGCTTCCTCCTCTGGTCGCCAACCCCAGCTCTCGGTTCTTCTGGGTCCCAGGACACACCCCTGCCCCGGCTTCCGGCCCTCTTGCCTTCACCCCGAGTCAGGGCCAGGAGAGGGCTCCCCACCTCCTCACTTGGCCAGGAAACCCCCGCCCTCCAGGTTGCCCCAACGTGTGTCCTGCCACTGAAACATGCCCGGGACAGGCAGTGCAGGGGCCTGGCCCCAGGGCGTCAGGGCAGGACAGAGCAACCAGCTGCACCTGACTCGCAGCCGACCTACCACGGAGCCAGGGAAGATGTCTACAGCCTTCTTCAGGAAAAACACTTAACATTTCAGAACAGCAAGGGCTTCTGACTGTGAATGGAGAGAAAAAGGCAGCTCACCAGAGGTGGCAATTAATATGCCCAATTTTTCCATCCAAAGCTATTTCAAATCCATCTCAAGCTGGTTCTTATTAAGCTCTTTAACATTAAAAACGTTCCATATTTAAAGTGGAGGCATGTACATGCACGGGCAGGGCGGAGGGCGTGGACACTGAAGCTTGCCCACCGGAAACAGGGTGTTTTCAGGAGGGACAGCTGGCTTCAGCCATCAGGTGCCTGGCACTGCCTCCAGCCCCAGGGGGTGACACGGTATGTTACACCTGAGCCCTGCCCAAGGTCATATTGCCACTTGTCCTCTGCACTCACTCTCCTCTTGCGATTCTTTGGCTCGGGGGTCTGCAAACCAAGGCTGCTGCCAAACCCAGCCCACCGCCCATGTCTGTACAGCCCGTGAGCTAAGAATGGCTTTCACATTTTCCAATGCCTGGAAAGACATCAAAAGAAGGATAATATTTTGTGACCTGTGAAAATGATGTAAGATTCAAATTTCAGCGTCCGTAAATAAAGTCTTATTGGCAAACAGCCGTGCTCGTTCACTTGTGTATTGGTCTCAGGCCACTTTTCCCCGACAACAGCAGAGTTGAGCAGCTGGGACAGAGACCGCAAGCCGAAAATATTTACTATATTTGGAGAAAAATGTGCCGCGCCCTGCTTTAGATGGACAGTGATCACGGGAGGAGGAGGGACCAGCGTGTTTAGCAGACTTCAGCCAAAGTTTGGGTGGAGTATGGGTTTGGGGACTGTTCTGGACTGTATGCTCGTGTCCCCCCAAATTCCTATGCTGAAGCCCTGACCCCCAGTGTGATGGTATTGGGAGGGGGGCCTTCGGGAGGTAATCAGGGTTAGATAAGGTCATGAGGGTGGAGCCCTCATGAATGGAATTGATGAGGATTTTAGGCTGGTTAATTTTAAAACTGCAGATGAGAAGCAGGCTCCGAGGAGTGGAATTTGCTTGCCCTTTGATGAGAGACAGTTGCATTTGTGAAAGAAGTCTCCATGCCTCCCTCTCTGCGCCAGGAGGAAGGGGGGATGGCCTTATCTCTGGAAACTCTTAAAGGGGAAGGCAAGGACTTAAGTTGTTGACTGTCTGGCAACCTCATGTAACTGACCCCCCCACCCCCCCAACATCCTCCTTTGTCTTTAGCTGAAGATAATATTTAAGCAGTGACTTCTGCCATTTACTCAATCCGGTTTGATTCTTATCTAAAAGTTATAGGACCACCCAATAACCAGACCCCACCTGCCCTGATACCATTTTAACAACTCTTTTTACATATTCTTTCCTTTGTCTTGTAAAGAGATAACTCACATACCTATGCCTTAAATTTAGCCCTACTCTCCACCCATGTTTGCAGCAGCAGCGGTGGCAGCAGCAGCTCTGCCTGCCCATGGGTCCTGTCCCAATGCTATTCCACACTATTCTCTAAATAAAAGAGCACTACTGCCAGATCTTGAGAGTCCAAGAAATCTTTCTTTTGACCCCTTGGCTCACCGACCGCACATCAGAATTAGGGCTCTTTTAAGAAGAGACACGACATGTGATGTCTCCCCTGGCACCTTGATCTTGAACTTCTAGCCTCCAGAACTTGAGAAATAAACATCTATTGTTTATGCTCCCCCATCTCTGGGACTCGGTTATAGCAGCCCAAACGGACGAAGGCAGTGATTAGGGGGCAGAGGGAAGACATCCACAGATGTCCATGGGGATCAGAATGAGGGATGTGAAGGCTGGCTGTCATCCCATGGGCCTCAGGAGGAAATGACAGCCCTGAGGATGTGGGGAATAACTTTTACACCTGTGCAGACTGGCTCGGCACAGGTGACAGCCCTCCCTCACCCGTGGCTGGTGACAGCGGCAGGTTCAGGCTCCTGTCCTTTGTGTGTGGGTCTGTATATGCAATTCATAGGAGTTTCCCGGGGCTGCTGTAACAAGAACCACTATCTGGGGGCTTCAGACAACAGTACTTATTCTCTCACAGTATGGCGGCTGGAAGTCTGAAATCAAGGTGTCAGCTGGGTGGGCTCCTTCTGGAAGCCCCCAGGGAAAATCTTTCCTTGTCTGTTGCAGCTTCTGGGGCTTTCGCAGTTCCTGGTTTCGTGGCTGCATCACTTCCATCACCACCGCCATCGGCACATGGCCTTCTTCTCTGCGTCTCTGAGTCCTCACTTCTTCTGATAAGGACAATTGTCATTGGATTTAGGACCTAAATCTAGGACGATCTCAAATTGAGACCTTACCTTAATTACATCTGCAAAGTCCCTTCTTCCAAAGTTACCTTCATGGTTCCAGGCTTAGGTGATGGACGTAGGTTTTGGGGACCACATAGCGAGGGATGCAGAGCTTGGTCCCGTCCTAGGGCCCTTGAGAAAACTCTGCTCCTTAGCTCAGTGGTCCAGCTATCATTCTCTTCCCACGACCGTGCAGTTGGGCCACTCAGTGACCTCTGTTGTTTCCGATTCTGAGGACCATTCTCCATCCTACTGAGGCTGGCAGCCTCTGGACAAAGTCCCAGCACACACTTTCTCTAAGGTCCAGATGCCTCTGACTTGATAAACAAAACCAACAACACCCCACATCTGGAGAGCACTTGGGGGGTTCAAGGCCACGTGCTTACATAAACGTTTCACTCGCGGCATCCAGTGGCGTCTCCTCGCCTGTGACACAGGAAGGCACACCTTTCTGCAGACTGCACAGCTAGAAAGCAGTGGCTATTTCAAGTCCAATGTCTGTCCACTGCAGATACTGCCTCCCAGGCCCTGGTGCTGCCCCCATGTGACCTTGGGAACCCTCCTTCACTCTTCATCTGGGGAGCAGAAGGTTTAACCGTCACGGAGGTCCTGGCTTCAGACCCAGTCCCAAAAGCAAGGACCACCAGGAAGGACCCTTGTGCCCTTCACTTCTGGACACCGGAAGAGGAGACAAGAGGCTTCAGGACAGAGCCCTCTCCTCCGCTCCCAAGGGTGAGTAGGGAGGGGACCCTGCTTTGTCACCTTTGCCCACCATGAGGCCAGCTCCTACTGTCAGGCGGCAGCAGCCTCATGGTGCCAAGCCTGCTTCCCCCCACAGTGAGCCGTTGCTTTCCCTCCGGAAAGCCATTGTTCTGGGACAGCTCGTTTATGGACTGGGTAATAGAAACTCTGCCTGCTTCACTTCATGCTTTTGTATGCAAATTGCATTTAGATGTTCATCCTGCTTGCTCTCTCAAGCATGAATAGAAATCAGTTCAATTAACACCACCAAACAACACAGAGATGCCTGGGGGAAAGAAGGGGACTGTCCTTAGAGTTCTTGGCTTCTTGTACAAGATCCTGAGGGAGAAAGCACTGAGTACAAGGAGGGGGCTGCCTGTTGGCTCCGCCCACCCAAGGCTGAGTGGACTCGGGGCTGCTGTTTGCGAAGAAGGGAAGGCAGGGCCTCGGGGGCACCCTCAGAAAGACAAGGGGGGCCTAGGTGCTGGGGGGATGATGGTTAATTTTCTGTGTCAGCCTGACTGTGCTAATGGTACCCAGATAGCTGGTCAAACCTTGTTCTGGGAGTGTCTGCGAGGACAACTCTGGAGGGGACGAGCATTTGAATCAGCAGATGGTAAAGAAGATGACCTCCCCTATGTGGATGTGGGTGGCCCTCATCCAATTCTCTAGGCCCTAGTAGAGCAAAAACGTGGATAAAGCGTGACTTTGCTCTGTCTGCCTGAGCTGGGACCTCCAGCCCGAGGACATCGGCACTCCTGATTCTCAGGCCTTCAGCCTCAGATTGGAACCAGACCTTGTGGCTCTCCAGCTTACAGAGGACAGATCATGAGATCCTCAGCCTCCATGATAGTGTGAGCCGATTCTCGTAATAAATCTCCTCCTATATCTGTTCATACATGTCCTTTTGGTTCTGTTTCTCTGGAGAACCCTGACTCGTACACGGTGTAATGAGGAGCAAGGCAGGTGTGCAGACACCCGGTGGTGTGGACAGAGCTGGTCTTGGATTCAGACACCCAGGCTGGATGCATCTTGGTGTCCATGTGGCAAATCGCTGCCCACTGTGGCCTCATTTTCCTCTTCTTTAAAGGGGCGAGTGGATGTGGACGCTCCTGCCCACCTCCAGTGGCCTGTGATCCTCCATCTGTGCATCTCTTAATTCACTCACTCATGCTTGTCTCCTGGGTCACCAGTCCACTAGGATCAGAGCGGGGGTGAGTGTGCACAAGGTGGATGGGACCACAAGGTGGGAGATGCTGGGGGTGGGGGCGGTGTCTTCAGGGGGCAGTTCCAGCTAGGTCTCTAACAACTGACCATGCACCACCCTAGATTCTAGTCCAGGCATCAGCTTTCAGCCCTTTCTTGGATGCACTCAGGCCCCCAGGACAGGGAGAGAAGGGAAGAGGGAGCAGAAGGAGGTTTTCTGGAGAATGTGGGTGCAGGGGCGAGCTCCACCAACCTAGAGACCATCTGTCTGAGCTGCCACAGCCTTGGCCTTGGTCGCACTTCCCACCCGGGGGAATCTGTCAAAAGACTGGAGACAAAGCAGGAAATCCCTTGGGGACGTGAATTACCCAGCAAGACGTTGGTCCATGATGCAGCCCCCTCCAGCTCCTGGCCCTGAAACCCAACTTACTTGATGTAGGTGGACCTGGGTGGTCAAGAAACTGCCTGGGTCCACACCTTCAAGTGTCCCCTGGGTCTACACCCTCGAGTGTCCCCTGGGTCCGCACCCTCCAGTGTCCCCAGGGATCATTCACCCTTCGGCCGGGCTCACCTACTTTTGCTCATGATCCCGGAGCAGCACTGACTGCTTCGGCAGGACTTGCCATGAGAGGCAACAAGCAGCTCCTGGAGAACGGTTCTGTGGGGTCTCAGGATAAGGGGCAATGTGCACACGCCACTGTGCCCCTTCACGCACTCCTCCATTCATCCGGAAGACGTGCGCCAGCTGGAGGGGAGCCAGCAGGTGCTGGCTGCTGCAAGGCTGACCTGCCTCTGTCTGTCCTGGGGCAGCGCTCAGCCACGGAGGGACCACGGTCCATCAGCCACAGCTGGGCAGCAGGTGGCCGAGATGCTCTCTGGGCAGGGCAGTGAGATGCTGGGCACACAGGAGAAGGGCCCACGGGGGCGCTGGTGAATCCTGTGGCGGCTTCCTAAACAGCGCCCTTCTCCCGTCTCAGCTCCGCTCAGACGCCTGTCTACTCCAGACATGTCATTCTTTCCCTGTAGCTACATGTAGCTGTGTCCTGGGCACCCCACCAGGAGAGAAGGGAGCAGAACTGGGATCAGTAACGCTGACACACGTGGGCTCCATCTCCACTACCCATGACTTCATGGAGACACCGTGTTTCCTCTGGAACTCAGGAATCTCGATTGGCCAAGTGGTTTTGAGCTGGTTTAAGGAATGAAAGATGGTGAGAAGCTGGCTGGGAAGCTATGAGGCTGCCTTCCTCGACCAGAAACACAGACACAGGCACAGGAGGCCAACAATTTCTAATAACCTGGCTGGGGTCATCCTGGACCACAGGCTTCTTTTCCCCACCCTGAGCAGGGCCTGAAAGGGTTGCTGGAATCAATAGTTCTGGTTCACTTTCCACCAAACGTTGTAGGACTCTGTGGATTGGTGACGATATGCCCCACACTCAGAAAGTCTCTGTGCCATCGTGTGGGAATCTGAGAAGCTTCTAGATTGTGCAAGCCATACCTTTTGACTAGACAAAGTGTCTGCGAAGGTTGCTGCTAAGGTCTGCATGAAAGGAGACTCGTGAGGCCCAGGGTGGTGCCTCCACTCAGGGAATTCTGCCCCCAGGGAGTGTCTGGCAGGGTCTGCAGACATTTGCACAACTGGAAGGAGCCGCTATCCGTGTCTGGTGGGTGGAGGCCAGTGATGCCACTAAAGATCCTACAACGCTCAGGACAGTCCCCGTGACAGAGTCACCCCGCCACAAATGTCAACAGCACTGAGGATGCACAGCCCTGGTTGACACACAGCACTGGGCTTTGAAAGGAACTTGGAGGAGGGCTCCCTCCCCACCGGCCACGCAGAGCTCTTGATCAGGGCCACATCGGAGGGCGGGACCTCTGTGCTGTTTCACTGCTGTCTCAGATGCGGCCACCACGCCCGGATGTGGGCACTGTAGGCCTTCACCCCGCGGGTAGGAACAGGCTGGTTCTCACAGAATCGTCCCCCACCACCAGCTCTTCCCAGGCCCCTGAGCAAGGCATCCCGGAGTCCTTGGGAAAACTCACACACTCCGCCCTGCCCCACAGAGCACAGGACTGATCCTGCCGCAGGAGCTGTCCGTGGTATCCGATGGCAGAACGCCACAGGCTGGGGTGCTTATAAAAACAGGCGTTTAGTTCTCACAGTTCTGGAGGCTGGAAGCCCCAGACCAAGGCGCTGGCAGGTTCGGTTTCTGGTAAGAGCTTCCTGGTTCACAGACAGACAAGGTCTTCTCCCTGTGTCCTCACGTGGCAGAGGGGGCCAGAGCCTCTCTGGGGTCCCTTTATAAGGGCACTAATCCCATCCGTTAAGGCTCTGCCCTCATGACCGAACCACCTCCCAAAGGCCCCGCCTCCTGACACCATCACCTTGGACATTAGAATTCCGCCGTGAATTGTGGGGGGACACAAACACTCAGTCCACAGCCTCACACAAGCCGCCTCTTGGCTGGCATGATTCTCTCTCAAGAGTCCCAGCCAAGAGAAGCAGAGGTGGCCACTAGTTGGCTGCAGGACCCAGAATAAAACAGAGCTGCACGCTGGGTAGGACACAGCAGGTGGAGGGGAGAAGGGGGCAGAAGGTGGGGGGACAAGCAGGGAGGGGTCTGGGGGACCTCAGGCAGGCAAACGCCCTCTGTCCCCTGACGGCTCTTGGTCGCCAGCTCCAGCTCTCTCCATGCTAGGCTGCACAGATGACCTCTGAACCCTGACTGTGACCTCCCCAATTTGAGCCAGTTCCAGAGAGTTCCTTGCAACTGGTAGAAATTTGACATCCCGGTGCCCTGTCCAGAGCCAATCGCCAGCCCAGAGCACAGGCAGGTGAGCAAGTGCTCGGGCTTTCTTCTCGCTGGTCACATGTGGCCTTGATGACGATTATTTCAGGCTGGTTACTTTTAAAAAGTGCAGATGAGAAGGAGGCTCTGAGGAGTGGAATTTGCTTGCCCTTTGATGAGAGACATTTGCATTTGTGAAGGAAGTCTCCATTTGTGGGGATGTCTCCCTCTCTGCATCAGGAGGAAGTGGGGATGACCTTATCTCTAGAAACTCTTAATGGGGATGGCAAGGACTTAAGCTTTGTTTATTGTGCTTGTCTGGTGACCTCATGTAGCTGACTCCCCCCACCGCCAACATCCTCCGGGAAGCATAGGATGTCCTGACTTAATCTGATCTGATTCTTATCTAAAGTTATAGGGCCACCCAACTAGACCCCACCTGCACTGATACCATTTTAATGACTTTTTACATAATCTTTCCTTTGTCTTGTAAAAAGATAACTCACATACTTACGCCTTAAATTTAGCCCTACTCTCAATCCATGTTTGCAGCAGCTCCTCCTGCCTGTGGGTCCTGTCCCCACGCAGCAGCAGCTCTGACTGCCCATGGGTCCTGTCCCCATGCTATTCCACACTATTCTCTAAATAAAAGAGCACTACTGCCAGACCTTGAGAGTCCAAGAAATCTTTCTTTCTCCTCCTCGGCTCACCGACCCTGTGTCAGCCTGGGCCGTGGGGAGGGCAGCCGGTGTGGTTGGAAGGTAGAGAGTCATGCAGACCCAGTTCCTGGGCCAGTCCCACCTCCCATGAGCTGTGTGACACTGAGGCAGTCCCTTCACCCCTCTGAGCCTTGGAGCCATCCTCTGTAATGCCCTCTCCAGAGCCCAGCTGTGAGAAGTGGATGAGATAACAGGTGTAGATGCTGAGCACGGCGTCTGACACTCAGAGAAGATTGCCACCCGATTTCATGCCCTTGCTCCACGAGGGACTCAAGAAAGGAGATTATTCATGGACTTGCTGGGGCATAGACACAGCAGGGTGAGACCTTGAGTGGCCAGAGAATGTGGGGAATGCAGGAGGAGAGAGGGGAGCCAGGTGGAGGAGGGCCTGAGGGAGCGAGGAGGGTCCCGGGGTCCCCAGGCATCCCCAGCTCTTACACGAGTGCCTTTGGGTTCACGAGCTGGCCTGGCTCCAGCGTTCTCCCAACAAACCTATTGGCCCTGAGCTGGTCTGAGCTGGGTTTCTGCCGCTTGCAGCTCTGATGCAGGGAGAATGCTTGATGCATGGCAGACTCAGAAACCTCGACGACTGACCCCAGAGGGGTGGGCCCAATGGTCACTCCAAGACTTGGAGGAACCAGACTGTGGTCCCCTGCTGCTCCCTGATGAAGTGAGGGCAATGACTCATGTCTAACTTCCTGCTGTGTTAGGGGCTCTGACGAGACAATGCTTCTGAAGGACACACATTTTCTAAGAGAAGGGGGTTCTTAGCGCCGGGAGCCCAGTCTCTGCGTCTCCAGTGATAATTTGCCTGGAATCAATTCACCACCCCTTGCCGGTTGTGTCGGCATCAGCACTCAGCGCTGGAAGCAGGAAGTTTGCTGAATGTAGGTTTTCTCCCTCTTTTTTTCTGTCTGGGGGAAAATGTCCTGACACCACGGTTTATGTATCTGTGACTTTCAATTCAGCCATGTCACCAAAAAGAGCTCCATGCCCTGGTGTCACCTTCCAAGCTGCTCCCCACCTGGACCCTGAATCTCTCTGATGCCTCCTGCTGTGGGCACAGTGCTGCCCAGTCTCCCTGCCGTCCTCCCCCAGAAGGACCGTTGTCATCAGCCCCAGGAGGTGCCAAAGAAATAAAGCAAGAGTCAAAATAGCCCCCCCCCCCCCCGGCACCCCGGCACCCTGGCCTCCAGAGCTCCTGCACCCCATGTGGCAGGGACGCTACTCTCCTCCCGCCCCCAGCAGGGCGGCCTCACTGGAGGTGGCCTCGGGCTGAGTAGGGGCAGCAGCAAGAGCCGCTGGGCTGAGACCCGGGGAAGACTCATAGGGGTCTCCCATGGCATCACCTGGAGCAACGTCTGAGCTGAGTTTTCAGGACGTGAGAGTTTCCTGGAGACCTTGGTGGACATCCATCCACCGAGTCCTGGACAGCCCGATGGCCCGAGGCCGCTTCCTTCTCTCTAAGGCAAGATTTCCTCTCACACCAGCAGGGCCATAGACCAAACCACCCAGCCTTCCGAGGATGCAAGGAGGACCAGCAGTGCCCAAGCAACAGCAGGGGACACTCTCCTGCTTCCTGTCTCCTCACTCAGTACTTCCGACACCGCACAACATCAGTTCCCCGATTCTGAAACACAGGCTCGTGTCCTGCAGGTTGGTTCAGTTCTGACACTGCCTGGGGTTAGCACAGACTCACCAGGTTAGGGGCTCAGTCCCACAAGACTGTCCTCACTTCAGACGCCAATCACAAATGCCAGGTTGTCATCTGTGCTTCTGACCAGCTACAAATCAGGGGATCCCACGGCCCCTCCTCAGGTTCAGCAATTTGTTGTGGTGGCTCACAGAACTCAGGAAAATACTTAGGTTTACCATTTACCATAAAGGAGATGATAAAGGATGCAGATGGACAGCCAGATGAAGAGAGACACAGAGCGAGGGCTGGGAGGGTCCCAAGTGCAGGAGCTTCTGTCCCCGTGGCATTGGGGTGCACCCCTGCCTGTGTGGATGTGGTCACCTACCTGGAACCTCCCCAAACCCCGTACTTCAGGGGTCTTTACCAGGCTGCATCACGCAGGCGTGGTTTACTAGTAACTCAGTCTCCCCTCTCTGGAGGACGGGAGGTGGGGCTGACAGTTCCAAGCTTCCAATGATCATGACTTGGACTTTCTGGTGGCTGGGCCCCAACCAGGAGCCCCGCCAGAGTCACCTCATTCGAACAAAAGATGCTCCTATCACCCAGGAAATTACAAGGGATTTAAGAGCTCTGTGCCAGAAAATACTGGTGGGGCCCGATACACATACATTTTCTATTGTTTCACAAGCAGAGACTGCAGATGCAGCCCCTTGCACGTCAGTGGAATCATGCAGCATCTGTCCCTCTGTGACTGGCTGACTTCACCCAGCATAGTGTCCTCAAAGTTCATCCATGCTGTAGCATATCGCAGGATTTTCTTCTGTTCTCAGGCTGAATAATATTCCATTGCATGTGTGTACCATGGTTTTTTACCCCTTCATCTGTCAGTGGACATCTAGGTTGTTTCCACATCTTGGTTACTGCGATGGGAAGTGTCTAAAACAGTCGAACTCACAGAGGCAGAGAGTAGAGCGGTGATTCCCAGGGGCCGGGGTAGGGGGACATGGGGAGTTGCTGTCCAGTGGGTACAAAGTTTCAGTTACACACGACAAATAAGTTCTGGAGATCTGCTGTACGCCATAACTAAAATACTGTATTGTGCACTTAATCTGTTAAGGGGCTAGAGCTCGTGTTGTGTTCTCACCATAATAAAATTAAAAAGGTCTGCAGACTCCCTTCCCATACGCTGGCCCATGGCCTTGAGCCTGTGTTAACTTCTGGCCAATACAGAAAGCTCAGGCCGTCACGAACGTCCCATCTCTAATCTTGATCTGAAGCCTTTTGCCTGGTTTCCTTGACTCACTCCCAGAAGGAGTGAATCTATTAGGAAATTAACACCTCACCCTTGGGGGTCCGCGTCCACTTAGTCAGTATCTGAGCCCCTGATGTGCAGACGCTCCTCCCAGGTCACTTAAGAAATGTTCCTTTACTGACAGAAATAAGTGGCCACACGTGAGGGAGGGTAACGACTCAGCCGAAGTCAGATGACACACCTCCCAGCCCTGAGCATCCACTCACAGGGCACCACGCCTCCAGAAGCACAGCTCCAGGCGCTGTGGACCGTGGCACACATTTCCTCTGGTCTAGAGCAGCGTTCAGGCTGGGGAAATGGGCTGAATATTCATGACATGCAAATGTCAGGAATTAAAATTGTCAGCTCTTCACCTGGCCCCCTCTCTCCTTTCCCCACCTCCCCTGGTGCCAAGCATTCTCTGTGTGTGCGACGTGCTTTCCTTGTGGTTGGAGCTGTGACGTGACAACCCTCTAGATGTGACCAGGTGTCCAAGGGGAGCTCTTTCCCTTGGGGGGACTGCAGCTAACCCCGAGTTTAGGGGAGAAGGTGAGATGACATTTCTTTCATGAGATTCTGAGGATCCCTGAGCAGCAGCTGTTAGGACGAGTGGCTTCTCTGTCTCTTGCCATTTTTCACTTCATTTTCTCAGTTGCACTGCAAACCCTGAAGGTGAGGAAGGTAGAGCCCCTGGAGCAGAGGTTTCTCCCTCCTTCCTGCCCTCTTTGCTCCTCATCTCGTGCAGATGAGGGAAAATACAAGAGTCTCGAGCCAGGTTGTCCGGGTGGAGCTTTCCCTCAGAGGCTTCCTGACCGAGTGACCTCTGCAGTCCTTGCAACTTGTGCCTGGAAGGGCTGCACCCGCATTGGTTTAATGCTCTGCTGTCGCCACCTTGAAATTTTCCATAATTTTTGAACAAGGGACCCTGCTTTTTCAATATGCACTGGGCCCTGCAAATTGGGGAGCTGGTCCTGGTGAGAGGCCCTGGACAACATCCATGGAAGGTAGAAGGAAAACCCTCCACCGCCTCAGAAGGAAACAGAGAGGGGCAGGGCCGGGGTGGGGGGTGCAACGTGCTTCAACAGGACCCGTCTTTAGCTTCGGAAGACCCGAGGCTGAAATTAAGGAACAGCTGAGCGAGAGGATCCGGCCGTCATCCTGGAGAGCTGCGTCTCCCGCTTCCATTCCCGGGAGACGGTGGGATGCAAACAGCAGCTCTTCTCACCTCTGTAACCGCGGTTGATAGAACCTAAAATAAGCGGCAAAATCATTAACACTTATGCAAATGTCACCTACTCAGACTGTGACGACTCCATTTCTGCACAGAATATCTGAGTCCACTCCAGAACGGCACTGGTTTTAATTTGTTATTTTCATTTGTTCCTTGAATATAAAATATTAATCTTATTACATAGCTCTAATTTCAATTTTCTCTGTGGTCCCCTAGTGTCCTCCGTGACTTATTTTTTTTAAATCCAGGATCTGATCAAATATTATGCGTTGCGTTTAGTTGACACATCTGTTCTTCTAATTTAGTCTAGAACAGCTTTCTTGCTATATTATCTATTTATTTTTTTGTAGTAAAATATATGTAACATTGTTTACTACTTTAGCCATGTTTAAGCATACACTCCAGTGGCTTTAAACACATTCATATTTTTGCACAACCATCACCACCATCCAACTCTAGAACTTTCTCATCTTCTCAAACTGAAACTCTGTCTCCATGAAGCAGTAACTGCCCCCCCCCCCCCCCAGTCCCTGGAAACCCTCCGTTCTGCTTTCTGTTTCTATGAATTTGACTCCTCTGGGGACCTCAGGTAAATGGAATCACACACTGTTTGTGTTTTTGTGACTGGTGTATTTCACTGAGCGTGACGTCCTCCAGGTTCACCCGCGTTGGAGCATGTATCAGAATTTCCTTTCCTATTAAGGCTCAATAATATTCCATCATATGTAGATACCACATTTTGCTTATCCATTCATCCGTCAGTGGACATTTGGCTTGCTTTTACCTTTTGTCTGTTGCGAATAATGCTGCTGTGAACATGGGTGTGCAAATGCCTGTTCCTATCCTTGCTTATAATTCTTTTGGGTCTATGCCCAGAGTGGAATTGCTGGATCATATGGTAATTCTATGTTTAAGGTAATAAGGTAATTCTATGTCTAATTTTTTGAGGAACCACCATACTGTTTCCCACAGTGGCTGCATCACTTTGCATTCCCACCAGAAATACACCAGGGTTCCAGTTTCTCCATATCCTCAACAAGTATTAATCTCTATTTTTTTAATAGCCATCTTAATGAGTGTGAAGTGATATCTCATTGTGGTATCTATTTTTTTATGATTGACATTTTGGAAGTATCCAAGACAGCTGTTTTGTGGCATGTCCCACAAGTGGGACTTTTCTGGCTGTTTCTTCATGGTTCAATTCAGGTTAAGTATTTGTCCAGAGACTGAGTATTTCTCAGTGCGTACAATATTGGTTTGTCTCATTAGCAGTTAAAACGGTGCCACCAGCTCTCTGCATCATACGGGCACCTTTTCCGTCTGTGTTTACAGTCAGTCTGCAAGGGGATGCTTCACGAGAGGACAATGTCCTGTTCACCAGCAACTCCCACCCGAGGAGTTAGCGTTAACAGACTGCCCTTGCTCGCATCAATTGTTACAACAGTGGTTGCAAACCAGTAACGTTCTAACCCCATGATTCCTCTAGCACCTGTTAGCTGTCTTTTTCTGTAAAAACTGTTTTTCCACCGCACCTGCCCGCAACCTTCTTTGAGCATCACTAGGGGCTCATGAATTTTCTATCTCAATGTCATATAATCCATCACTAGTGCTATTCTTCCTGACGGTAAGGTTGTCCCACATTTGGCCGGTGGGAATCCCCACAAGCTGGTCCTGTATCCTTTTGACACACTGCAATTCCTTGCTCTCCAAACAGCAGGACGATCGGGGCCCCCTCATTCTCTCCCTGCCCAGACCTGAAACCGGCCATTTCTCCACGGAGCTCCCACTCCTTTTAGTGGGGACAATATTTAGAAACCCAGGTCTGGACACTGGGCTGTTCCTTGCTCCTCAGAACGTTCAGGACCACATGTTTTTGAGGAAATCAAGGGACAACATCGGATTTTCAGAGTTCTTTAAACCAAATTTTATGACAAGGCTGTTACAAAAGAATTAAAATGTCCTTAAGACAACATTTATCACATGTAGAGAACTGTATTAAAAGAGAAACGGGCAGTCTCTACATGAAGTGACAAGGATGGGGCCTCCCAGGAATCAGTGCTGAGACGCTACGTATTTGGGATTTTACCCATTTTCTGGAAGAGTCGCTGCACAATGATTTCTTCACATTGGAAGCGACACTAGATGTTTGTCTATGGTGATGGTTCTGAGTCCACAGGATGGATGGGGAGCAAGTTTCACAAGGTGATATGTACAATGGGGCAGGAAGGTAGCTTAGGGGCTTTGGCACGAGCAACCGGAAAGCAACAATTTGGGAGAAAAATACCCCAACCACCCTTTTGAAGCAACAGGTTCTGAGCCATCAGTTATGATGCCAGGAGAGGTTGCCATGGATAAAAATGGTGGGGCCAACCTCAGCGGTCTTCCCCAGCACTCCCAGTGCAGAGGTGCCTGCCTCCCTTCTGTGTTTGCCTGGAACTTGACCAACAGCCTCACGGTCAGGCTGTGTGCGTGCCAGTTTTGCCCACTGGATGATGAGTTCTTGCAGTGCTATTCATTGGGTGTCCACTCTGTGCCAGCCTGGTGATACAGTGGAGAACACCAAAATAATCAAACAAACCCAACTTCATCCTGTCTCCGTGGAGTTTGGAGCCCAGTGGTGGATGCAGACACCTGGTGATCACAGCAGATAATGGACTCATGGCCAAGAGTGCAATCACTACAGGGGAGAGGCCTCATATGGCAGTGGGAGCTGATGTCACCGAGACCAAGGGGACGGTGCTGAAGGAAGTCATAATTATGCTCGACAGCTGACAGATGAACAGGGCTAGGTCAAGAGGAGCCAGAGAGTGTTCCAGGAAGTGCAAAGGCCCTGAGTCAGGTGGTGGTAGAGTCAGGGGTGGCGGAGCAAGGACAGCATGAGACAAAAAGTGGCCACATGAGGAGAACAGAGAGACTAGGAGGGGACGGTACTAAAAAGGAAGCAGGTGTTGGTTTTGTCACTGAATGACTTTAAGAAGAGGGTAGACACTGATTCCCCACTGCCGATGTCTACTCCTGTGCAGGGGGCCCTCCGTTTCACAAAACACCTTAGCCTCCTGCTAGGGACTGAATTGTGTCCCCCAAATTCCTACGCTGAAGCCCTAACCCCCAGTGGGATGGCGTTGGGAGGGGGGCTTTTGGGCAGTGATTAGGGTTAGACGAAGTCATGAGAGTGAGCCCCCGTGATGGGACAGATGTCTTTACAAGAAGAGGCAGCAGAGAGTTTGCTCTCTTTCCCTCTGCCGCGTGAGCACACAGCGAGGAGGCGGTCGTCGGCAGGCCCAGACGACAGCCTCACCAGGAACCAATCTGCAGGCGCATTGACCTTGCGCTTCAGCCTCCAGAACTGAGAAATCAATGTCTCTTGTTTAAGCGCCCGTCTGCCGAATCTGTTATGGCAGCCCCTGCGGACTGGGACGCCTCCTGACCCTGCTTTCCCGCCTCACACCCGCAGTCCCATCTGCTGCTCCAGGACTTCAGTCATGGGCGGGCGGCTCTGCCCCTGAGGGCGAGGCCTGTTGGCATTCAGGCCACTGACTGAGTAAGCCCGTTAATTCTGGGGTCCACAAACGGGGAGCCCACTGCTGTCTTCACCTGGGCTGTGGTCTCCATCACGTCCACGTGTGGTAAAGCTGGCCCTTTGGTCTCCATCTGCCCGACCCCTGTGTTGGTTTCAGAATTGTTTCCAGACCTGGTTGGGGAAAGGAGTGTTTGTGAGTCCCCTCGTGTCCCAGTCTGGGGGCAGACAGACGACTAAACTTGCAAGAAGTCCAGCTTGGCCGTTCTGTGAGGAGGCCGGGACTCAGCTGCGGAAGCCATGAGGAGGCCCCCGGAGTTGTTCAGATCGGAGGGGAACACTGCAGAGCAACAAGGGTCTTTGTTTTACTTTGTTCTCTGTGTGTATCTTCTCAGAAAGCCATTTCAGGTAAAGACGTAGGACCAAGGGTGGCAGTTGAGTCCTCCACTGGCCCCCAGACAAGAACTATTCTAATCCACAGCTCGTGTTGAGTGCTGAGTATTTTCTAAGTACTTCGCATAAATTAACTTATAAAATTAGTGTATCTATATACACACATACACACATACATGTGTGTACATATATTATATTCTTGTTTTGTTGTCGTTAGGACAATAATGTGTGTATACATAGGTAAATAGATAGATAGAAATAAAAGTTCTTTTTGCTGTTTGTGGTCACCACCACAGAGGAGCGGGGAGAGAAAGGCGTGCGCTGTGCATCCATGGAGTCTTAGGCAGCTTCCTATTCCTCTCTAGGCCTCAGTTTCCCCATCTGTGAAATGGGGAAAGCGATCCTGTCACTCCAAAAGCTTTTCGGGGACAGCTACACAGGGGTTTCTGTGGGCCCTGCCCTCCCCTCTCCACACCCTTGGCAACAAACATTTCTAGACTGTACAATAAAATACAGCAAGTTTCAGTGCCGTCGGGTCCATTCCAACTCCTAGCGACCCCGTGGACAGCAGAGCGGAACCCTGCCCAGCCTTTCTGCGCCATCCTCTCACCTCCTCGCGCTACATCAGACAAATGCTCTGCTGCTATTCACAGGGTTTTCATGGCCAATTTTTTCAGAAGTGGGTGGCCAGGTCCTTCTTCATAGTCTGTCTTAGTCAGGAAGCTCCGCGGAAGCCTGTCCACCATGGGTGACCCTGCTGGTATTTGAAATCCTGGTGGCACAGCTTTCAGCATCACAGCAACACACAGCTGCCACCGTGTGACAACCGACACAGGTGGGATGGTTCCCTGATGGGGAAATGAACCTGGGCCATGGTGGTAAGAGCACAAATATTACCCACTAGACCACGAGGGTTGGCCATATATTTTATACATATATACTGTAAGCACAGCCCTTATCCCTATTTCCAGATTGAGAAACTGAGGCACAAAAAGGAGACGTAGCTTTCCCAAGATTACGCCACCAGTGGGTGGTAGAACTTAAGTTTGATTCTGGGTTCAAATTCTGGCTACAGTGTCTGTGCTCTCACCGTGATGCTGTCTCGTTTGTCTGAGCACTAGCAGCGACCACCGCGTTGGGATGGAGCATCGCTAAGTACACTGATTCCACCACCCACTGGGAGGCACGTTGGTTCTCTTACAATATCCACCCATCCTCACTTCCCTTGACTACACTTCACTGCCCAGTAGAGCTCAAGGTCACTCTAACCTTGGAAATGTAAGTGTTGTTTCTCCTGGGCAGTTATAAAGGTGAGATAAAAAAACATGTCCTTAGCATCGACATCTGGGAATCTTACTTTGCATGTTTTCCATCTGGAGTTGCAATGCCAGACATGGAATCTGTTCCAAGTTTTTCTTGTTGTCTCAGTGGGTGACATCTTTGATTTTTTCTGATCCGGGTGCACCCTTTCAAAGAAGTCCGATAAAGTAATCAAACTGGCACTAGAGAGTTCTAGCGCACACCCTCTGGACTTCCAGTAGTGTCAAAATTGAGTTCAAGGCTCTTCGCGTGGGATCTCAGCACTTCAAGGATGGAAGGGAACTCACACACCACGTTTTCTAAGCAGGACCTCCTTTAAGAATTTCTTCCAGGACATCACAGACAGCCATCTCCCTTCTCTGTGTGTCGCCTGACCTGGAGTAGACACTCAGAGCGTATTTGTCCAACGCTAATGGACAAATGTTTTCTGAGCAGCACGTACCCGCATCAGCTGCAGGAGACACGGGGATAAGTAAGACGAGCAGAGCCCGGCTCACCTGGAGCTTATGGCTTCACATGGGGGGGCTGACGAGACATAAAAGAAGAGGAAGCAGGTTGGATGCCGAGCGGCGATGAGAGCTTCGGAGCAGAGTGAGCTGGGGTCAGGGCGGTGGAGCACAGAGCGAGGTGGCGTGGATGTGGGGTGTTCAGAGAAGAGAGCTGACGAAACGGAGTTTGAGCAGAGAACTCAGAGACTTGGGGGTGAGCACACGCAGCCCTCCAGGGACTGGGGGCAGTGCTGGGGACAGTGAGGGTCTTACTTTAAGTTAATTCTGAGTGTCGAAAATGCTCATCATATCCATCTGTATTTTGTGGATGATTTTAGTTTGCTTCTAAGTTCCTGGAGGACGTGGCTTTTTCTGAGATCTGCCTTTTGTAGTAGTTCTTGTTAACTCTTTGAGGAAAACCAGCATAGATTTGGGAAAAGGTCGAAGAGCATGAAGTACAAATGGTGAAGGAGGTGAGAGCGCTTCCACGGGAAGATGTAAATATTTAAGGAGGAGGCTGCAAAGCACAAATGTTTCCAGCACATTCTTTGCCACGATTGTGGTAACTATGGACTTGCTGAAGTATTCTTTTACGTCAAATCTTGCAGGTATTCACCAAACCTTAAGAGATTACCTTGTAGCTCCCACTCGATCTCAGACCATCAGTAACAGCAGCAGTGGCACTAAAAATAAATGGGCCAGAAGGAATTTTGATCAGTGAATGGGCCCCAGAGTCCTACCAGGCTATTAAGGGGAGTCTGGAGTCCTACCCCGCCGTTGGGGGTCGACTCAGGGAGAGTAACCAGACGTCTTGCGAAGTCTGTTGGGTTCTGCTGTTAGAGACAGGATATCAGGCTGCATGCAAAACTGATCTGATGCAATGTAGCCAGGATCTATGTGCCACATGCTGTTTCCAAAAGCTGTTTCCACAATGAGTAATTTTGTTCTCTACTCCTATCCTAACAAGGTGTTACATAATAAAGAGATTGATTGGCCTTTGTCCCTGGTTCCTGGGTAGGAGATGAAATCCTTGGAATTTCCCCAGTAAATGGAGCGTCCTTGTCATTCACCAACCTCTGGGATCACTTGAGTTTATGCTAAGAGGTGAGAAGGCTCTGGATGGGACTGCTCACGGGAAGACCAGCCCTGTGATTAGCAGACTGAGGCTTTGAGTCAGACGACGTCGCCTGACCTCTGTGGATGGCAGGAGCACTGGAGACTGAGTTTAGTGTGTGGTCAGTGGTTCAATCAACTGCGTCTGCATAATGAAACCCCAGTAAAGACCCCAGAGACCGAAGCTTGGTGGAGTTCCATGTTTGCTGAACACATCAACGTTCCAGGAGGGTGACACACCCTAATTCCCGGGCAGGAGGGCAAGGAAGTTCCATGTTTGGGACCTTCCAGATCTTTCCTCTGTGTCTCTTCACTTGGCTCTTCCTGAGTTGTATCCTTCATGAAAAAACTGTCATCATACGTACGGCGCTTTTTGAATTCTGTGAGTCACTGTAGTAAATTATCCAGCATGAAGGGGTCATGGGAACCCTCAAATTTTAGCCAACTGACCAGAAGTCCACGCAGCCTGGGGACCCTCAAAGTACAGTTGGCCTGAAGTAGGGCGGGTCTGAGCGTGGCCATTCTTATGGAGGAATGAGCCCCTAACCTGTGGGGTCTGTACCAACTCCGGGTGGTTAGTGCCAGACTGAATTGCAGCATGCCAGCGGGGTTAGAAACAGATCGAGGTGACGGAGACATTCACATGTGTCCCCACTGGGTGCCTGTCGTGATTCAGTGTGCTGGCTTCATCACAATGGCTGGACGGGCTCCAGAGTCCATGATGGGGAAATGATATGGAAGTGGGTGCACAAATTAGACCAATTGCCTTCAAATCAGAATCAATTCATCCTGTAATCACAAAGGCGAGATGGAAAAGGACACTCACGGCAGGCTGACAACTTTTCAGGATAAAAATGGGATCCATGTGGTGAGTCGCATTCCTGGCCACGGAAGGGAAAACAATCTTACTTGGGGAAACGGGGGCCCCAAACACTCGAGTTTTAGAAAACTGCACTGAGGATGAGTTCACACTTCTCCAGTATCAGCAGTTCTGTTCCTTGCCCAGAACGTGGAGAGTCATTTGGTGTGGAGGCCAGCCGGCAGCAGGCAGAAGCATTTCTTCCCTGGTCCCTCTTTACTCGCCAAGTCCTATCTTGTGAGCATTTAGTGCACCCCACATGTCACTGAATCTCCAGAAGGAGTGTGTGTGTGAGTGTGTGTGCATGTGCTGGACAGCCCCACCTTCACTCATCCCTAAGTTGCCACATGCACTAGTGCCCACCCAGGACTGTGTGGGGGCTGTCTGCCCCAGTGTCCTTCTTGGCACTTCACTTCCAAATAATTGAAGGCAAAAAGCATTTCTGAGTGACGGGTGCAAACCTGCGATCTGATGGGGGAAGTTCTCCACGTCCAAGAAGAATGTGCTCTCCACTTTTCCATTTTGTCAGCAAAGGGGCTGGTAGGCAACAGTGCCCCCAGTCATGGTGGGGGAGCCCCCCCTTAGGGAGAGCTTCACCTGCTCACGTGTCAAGATGACTTTTCAAGCATCTCACATTCTCTTTACTTCCCAAGCGGTGCCCCTCCTGGACCTGGTGAATGACAAGTCCCAGCAATTTCCTGTGAGTTCTGCGACCTCTAGAGCAATCCATTAGTGACAGAGGAAATCAAGAGAGTGACGGCAATCTCGCTGCTGCCCACAGTGTATGTTTTATCCACTTCCCAGCATCTGGTCCCAATATCCATCTCTACTTTATCCACTCATCCCGTTCAAAAGGCGCTTGTTGAGTCCCCAGCACAGAAACACCATAATTTGTATGTAGCTATTGTGATACATTGTGCCCCTTCATTATAGTTCCCATCTTATAATAGACACTATATATCATAGATTTTACATCTATATCCATATCTATAGCTACACACATGCACAAATATCCTAGGCTTGTGTTGGTTCGTTCCATGTCTGTCCGTCAACGCATTGCTGGGGTTTTTGTCTGTCTCTGTTTTAATGCATTGCCTATTGTTTTTCCCTCCAGTCTCCACCCATCACAGTGCCTGCCCACCCCCACCTCCCCCACCCCCCATATAAAGCACTTGGCTGGGAGCTGGATGGAGGCAGAGGTGACCATGGCCCAGTGCCCCGTTCCCTCAAGGAGCCCTGAGGTCTGGTGGGAGAGGCAGAGCTGTCTGTCTGGGATTTGTACAAGGACAGTTGTTCATTCTTGAAATCTGCAGAGAGATGGAGAAAGGAGTGTTCATTCTAACTAGGGGGGCCAGGAAAGATCCATTTCAATCTTGCCCAGAAGGCTGAGAAGGATCAAGATGGGCAAAGATGAGGCTGCCCAGAGTGGAGGTGATCAGAGAGAAATTCGAGATGGAGGGAAGAGCATGAAGGACACAGCATGCCTTCCGCCCCATCCACCACCAGCTCCTGGCCCCTTCCCCCACCCCAGCCTCCATCCTTGGAACTGAAATAATCTTACCCGCTGGAGGCCTTGGAGGGAAGAGAAACAATGGACTCGTTAGTCTTGGTGTCATACTTGCCAGCTCCCCAAGCCCGGCGGGCAACAGGATGAGGTGCTGGGGAGGGTACAGATGCAGCATTCCAGGGACTCTGCGGCCACTGCCCGGCTCCTGGTGCAGACCGCCAAGGAGAATCCAGGGGGACTCTTCCTCCTCTCCGGGCAAGGCTGTGAACTGTTGGGCATGAAAAAGGGAGGAAGACAAGAGCTCCAACCTCTGGGACTTCAGACTCTGGACCCAGTGAGCCACCCCAGGAGAGGAGAGAAGGAAGGGCGGCCACCCAGTTCAGGGGCTGCGGGTGGCATGGCATGGGAGCGACCACTGCACTCTGACCTTAGCTCCCCGCAGCAGATCCCAGCCACACCTGTTCAACCTCACGTTACAGATGTCAGGCTAACAGCACCCTTCGGCCCCAGACACGTGCAGGCCTGTCTCGGTGCTGGCATTTCTCACGACCGTCTCCTGCAACAGGCCAGCAGACTGTGGAGCAGACGGGACAAATACCAGAAACGTCGCTTATTGGCCATCTGAATACGCTCGTGTATGACACATGTCCCTGAACTTCTGGTCAGAGGTCAGTCACCTGGGTCGGCTTCCTCTATGCTCAGAACAGAGGTCGAAGCTTCCCCAAAGAGCCCACATCCGCCTGGATGCCTCAGTGACTCAGGGAAAGAGCCCAGGGCCCACCCAGAACCTTCCATCTGGTCTGGGGCCCAAGCCTCCTCCTGTCCTTTCTCACCTGGCCTCTGCCCTTGGCCATCCACCTCCTACCTGACTCCCCACTGACCTCTCTACCATGCTTTGATTTTGGTTTGTGAAATAAAAACAAATGCAGGCTTGGCTAGGGAGAGATTTTAATTTAGAAGAAGGACTCTTGCCATAGGGTGAACACTGGCTCTCAGAAATCTGAGAGCGTCTGAGAAAGCCTCTCCTTTTAGGGTGAAGGAGGGGGCGCTGAGATGAACAGGAGCCTTGGTGGGGACAGGGGTGCAGGACAAGCAGAGGAAATGACCAGAGGGTCCAAAGGACAGTGTCTGCTGTGGTCAGCCAATGCCCCACAGAAGCTGAGAGAGGGCGTGTTCTGCTCATTTGGGGCTCGCTCAGGCCAGTGCTGGAGCTGCGGGAGGAGAGAAGCCGAGGTGCGTGGTCAGGACAAGGTGGAGGGTGAGGAAGGGGCAGCTGTGAGCGTGTGATTGGGTGTGGCATCCCCCGTGAACCCTGAGCAGCTCGCTCACCTTTCATGAAAACACTAGGAAGTGTCTGTTGTGCGTGTGGCTGCCCAGAGAGTCAGCCATGGATGTGAGAGGCATGGCCCCAGCTCTGGGGAAGAGCCGACATCTGCGAAGTGCTTACCACGGTCCAGATACCATCGGGAGGGCTTCCGTGTGTTACTTCATTCACAAATGAACACAAGTGAGGAGGCAAGTGCTGCTGGCTCTTAGGAATGGAGCACCACTCCCCCCCCCATGCCCCCACGGTTCCACATTTTGGACCCAAGCAGTTTGGGTCCAGGTCCTCAGTCTGAGCAAAATGGTACCCTCTTCTCACAGATGGGGCAGTTTAATGGGGACCAGGTGGTGGATATACAGAGCATTTCAACAAATAAACAGGATGCAGATAGAGGAGAATGGGAGGATCTGCCATGATGGGGGCCCACGGAGGACTCCCAGAGGACGCGACACTTAAGCCAAAATCCTAGAGCACAGAGGAGACAGCCACGTGAAGAAAGGAAGGTGGAGCACGGGAGTCCCAGGCAGAGAACAGTGGGGGCAGAAGCCCTGGCCTGGGAAGCGGCTTGATGCTTTAAGATGGTGGAGTGGGCTGAATTGTGTGCCCCCAAATCCACGTCCAGCAGGAACCTCAGAATGTGGCCTCGTTTGGAAACAGGGTCTTTGCAGATGTGATCAGTCAAGATGGTGCTAACTTGATTGTGGTGGTCCCTGACTCCGGCTACTAGAGTCCTTGGAAGAAGAAAAGGAGAGGACACAGAGAGGAGGCCGAGTGAAGACAGAGGCAGAGATTGGGGGGATGCGGCCCAAGTCGAGGAACACCCGGAGCCCCAGGAGCTGGAGGAGACAGAGAAGGGCCTCCCCGAGAGTCTTCAGAGGGAGGATGGTCCCACCGACACCTCAATTTCAGACTGCTGGCTCCCCAAGCTGTGAGAGAATAAACTTCTGTGCGAGCCCCCAGTTTGTGATAATTTGCTATGGCAGCCGCAGGAAACCAGTAAGGATGAGAAGGGAGCACGCTGACTGGTCACGCTGAGTAAGGGAAGAGCAGCCTGTAATAGGGTCCAGAGACTAAGGTCCCAGTGGGCGGGGCTGGGAGTCTGATCTACGGAAAAACGGAAAGCCACTGAAGTGTTTAAGTGGGGGAGTGATGTGACAAGATGGTGCCATCGCCACGTAGAGAAAGCAACAGTCCGTGCTGAGAGAGACTGGGAAGCAGACACGGGCAGTGCTGGCCCACACTCAGTGGGACAGGTGACACAGGCAGAACTGTGGAAGTTTTCCAGACTGTTGTCAAGGGTCCCAAGACCACGCTGAGGTTCCGTGTTCCACCAGAAGGACTCACAGAACTCACTACAAGCCGTTACACTCAGGGTTACAGTTCATTACAGTGAAAAGACACAAATAAAAGTCAGCCCAGGGCAGAGGACCAGAGAGCAGCATCCAGGAGAGACAGCACAAGCTCCCAGCTGTCTCCTCCCAGGGGAGCCATTGGGAGAGTGCTGACTTCTCTCGAAAGTGATGTGTGACAACACATACAGGGTCCTGCCAACCAGGGAAGCTCCCCAAGCCTTGATGTCCATGGTTTTTATGGAGATGTCAGGATGGAGCGCCCACAGGAATGAGCTTAACATCTCAGTCTCCAGCCCCTTTAGAGGTCAAACTGATGCCATAGGTCCCCACCATAAATCACATTGTTTGCATGGGCTTTCCAGTGGGGCCCGAGTTTCAGGTAAATGAAGACACTCTTATCAGGCAAGATTTTCCAAGAGCTCAGAGGGGACCTCCAGAGAGCTGGTTGAAAGCCAGACTTTTCTTTGCAATGTGCAGGGTTTGGACAACCCAGGCCTGCTGAGTTGGTCCTTTACTGCGCAGAGGTAGAGAGGCTTGATGTGGGGGGTGAGGAAGAGGGACGAGGAAGCCTGACTCGGCTTTGACCTGAGTATCTGGGGCCCCTGACATCACCATCTGAGAAGAGGACGTGGGGCTGTTTAAACTTGGAATGTTTGCTTCTGAATCTGCTGCGCTTGAGGAGGCTTTAAAGGGGAGATGTCCTGTAGACAGCTGGAGGGACGAATCTGGTCATTCGGTGTAAATCTGGGATGGAAACGGACAATGCTCCCTGAGGTGAGGGGGTGCACAGAGAAGAGGCCTCAGGATGCAGCCTTGGATGTCTCTCTGCGTTTACAATCAGGGTGGAAGAAGAGCGAGCAACAGAGCCTGAGAAGAACTGGCCAGAGCGGTAGGAGGACAGCAAGGGGCCGAGACGTCATGGGGCCCAGAGGGAGAAAGAGACCAACAGCCTTAATGCAGCTGTGCTGTCCAGTAAGGTGACAACAAAACCGGGACTGGGAAAAAACACGCCTTGGGCCATGTGGGAGCGCCCTCTCCCTCAACCACTGGGGAAGTGATGTGGAAATGGAAGGTGCTGGAGTGTAAGGAGGCAGAGACGATGCACCAGTGAGGTCCACTCTGCAGAGAGGGCTGTCTGTGGTTGGAAATGGAAGGGAGAGACCCGGATGTGAGTCTGGGGACAGTGGGGTACAGGCAGCCCTGAAACGTGGCTGAGCGATAGTGTAACCAACCCGTTAGAGAAAGAGAGAGAACGATGCGGAAGAAAGAGGACGTGGCCACAGGGACAGATCCAACCCAGGGATGTGACCGGAGCTAGGGTCATCAGATCCAACAAGGAAAGGCACGGGAAGCCCAGGTAAACTCGAACTTTAGATAAACAACAAGTCACTTTTTAGCGTAAGTAAGTCTCATGCAATGTTGGGATATACTCACCCAAAAATATGATTCATTCTTTGTCTAAAACCCAGATTAACTGGGTGTTCTGTGTTTTGTCCAGCAACATGATCACATTCAGAGTTGACCTCTGTGGGTGTCACAGTGCCTCTTCCATCAGACACTCATTTATTCATTCAGCTGATACTTAGTGTTCACCTGCTATGCGCCAGGCCCCGATCTGAGGCTATAGCAGTAGCACGACCAGCAAAGCCCCCACCTGTACAGTGTTTACTTTCCAGCACAGGAGATAGACAATGACTACACAAAAAAATTCAGAGAATTAAAGCAGTTAAAAGAAGTAAAAAGCATAGATGAAAGGAAATGAAATCAGGATCTCGAGGAGGTACTTGAACCCCACGTTCACTGCAGCTTTATTCGCTGTAACCAAGATGTCGAGACAACCTAAGTGTCGGTCAACAGACAGATAAAGAAGATGTGGTGTAAATATACAGTGGAATATTGTTCAGCCATAAAAAGAAGGAAATCCTACCATTTGCAACAACGTGGATGAACGTGGAGGACGTTATGTCAAGTGAAACCGCCAGACACAGAAAGAGATGCTGCGTGATCTCGGATGGACGGAATCTGAAAGAGTTGAGCTCGTGGCAGCGGAGAGCAGATTGGCGGTTGCGTGGTGGTGGGGTAGGGGAAGTCGGGGGACACTGGTCAGAGTTCAAACTTCTGGTTAAAAGGAGAGTAAGTTCTGGGGATTTAAGGCACAGCACAGTCACTGTAATTCATAACACTGCATCATACACTTGAAATTTGCTGAGAGTAGATCTTAACGATGGCACTGCACACACAGAAACGGCAACTGTATGAGGTGATGGCTGTGTCAGTTGCCTTGACTATGGTGATCATTTCACAATGTGTACATACATCAAACCATCACTTTGCACACCTTAAATATGTACAATTTTGGTCAATGATATCTCAATAAAGCTGGAAAAAAATGGAAAAGGAAGTGAAAGTGTTAGGGTGAGCAGCAAGCAGATGCTGATGGGCTCGGAAGCTAAGATAGAAAGTCACAACGGATGCTGACAGCACATCCTAAAGGCCACACTCAGCTTTTAAGTGATCGCGAGGGCACAGGAGCCACACTGAGGGGTCAGAGTTACCGTTTGGAACCTGACTCCGAGGAAGGGCACGCATCCGTCTCACCGTCTTGTACTCAGTCCAGATGACATCACCGTAATAGGCACAGGGAGATGCTCTGATGCTCTCCAAGAGAGTGATGAGCCCCGGCCACAAGGCCACGTCCTGCACCAATGAAGAACAAGCAGGTCAGTTGGCGTGACATCTGCTTGCTGGCCTCTCCCAGCCCAGCAGCCTCCACCTGCCAGTCACCGACCCGTCCATCCTGCCTTTCCTGCTCTGCCTAAGACTGGGGGCAATATGACCTCCCAGTATGGTACTCAGTGATCCCAGGCATCCGCTGGTAGGTGGCCAGGAGTGCGGCCCCAGAAGCCTTTGCAGGCAGCACCCCAGGGAGCTGCACTTGGGAAGAGGACAGAAGCAGCCCGGGTCCCCGAACCCAAAGCCAGGGGACCCGTGAGGCTGGAGCTTCTTGAGGAATGAACAGACCAGGGCCAGGGGGGCATGTCCAGTGCACATCAGAGGTGGCCTCAGGCCACAGAGCCCCTGCTCCACCCAGGCCAGCAGCCCCCTCCTATGCACTTTCTGCCCAAGTCCCTCCCCCGGGAATCACCTTATTAGCTGCCGGCACCCAAGAAGGGAAGGATTAATTTGCCGCCCGCTACATTCCAGTTATTGGATTTTTCTAACTCGCTGCTGTGTTTCTTTTGATCGATGAGTGTGAACAGATCTTTGTGGGGAGATAAAAGGAAAGGTCCCCAGGAAGCTGGGCTGCTTCTGGCTGGTTCTCAGGGCGGCGGCTGGAGATGCGGTGGCTGTGGCTTTCCTCCTCTGTTGAAGGGCACAGCCTGACTTAAGACTGCAGGCGGCCCCCCGCGGGCTGAGCGCCCAGAGCTCTGGTCCTGGACTTGCCAAGCAATTGAACGCTCTTTAACCAGTAGGGGTGAGGAAGCGTGACCTCAGATAGTGACCCCCAATCCCAAAGAGAGTCACTACTGCCTGATTGTTGGGTCTCTGACTTCTTACCAGTTCTTGTCCCCTTACTGTCCCCAGGGAGCTGGGGGCCTGAGGCTGCCATGAGTTAAATGCAATAGCGAGCCTTCATCTGGACTGATAGCTAGGAGACCAGGGGGCCCCCAGGGCTTCCAGAAGCTTCGGCCAAGAGGAAGGAGACACAGGTTCTAAGAGCTTCCTTACCACCCTGACACTGAGCACCCCAAAGCTAGGCCTTCACTGACATCTCCCAGGTCCGCCATCCTCGGGCCAGCAACCCCTCTGTCAAAAGTCAGGGACCCGTATGTCCAGGTTCCCACCTCCGAGGCTTACTTCTGTCTCACGTCCGGCACTAGGGGAAAGGCACCAGCTCCCTGCCCGCTTTCTCCGTCCTCCCCCGGGCCCTCCTCTTTCCCTCTCCTCTCATCCTCTTTCTTACTCCTACACCCTCCCCCCTCCCCCCCCTTTGCTCCTCCTCCTTCTCGCCTCCTGTCTGTGCCCCTCCCAGGGGGCTCTCCCTCTGACAATGCACCACCCCAGCCAGAAGCCTGGGCACCATCCTCCCCCCGCAACCCTCAGTCTACACTCTGAGCCCTGTGGACTTGCCCTGCCAAGAGCTCTCACATCTGCTCAGTTCTCTCCGTCTCCGCTCTAGACCAGGTCAGCATCCTCTCTCCCCACACAGCTGCGATGGCCTCTGAGCTGGCCTCCCTGCTTCCATTCTTGGGCCCATCCTCAGCCCCCAGATCCTTCTCTCCGAACGGCTGCCAACGTGACCTTTTCGAATGGTCAGCCGGTCGTTTCCTGCCTGCCTCCTTCTCCCCCGTGTCCCTCTGCCCCCTGCCCTCAGTAACGCGCAGCAATTGCCGGCTCCCCCTGTGTTCAACCTCCCCCTTGTCTTTGGCGACTGGACCGTGCACACGGCTCTGTGGCTTTACAGTCAGGGCAGCTCGGCTCTGGCTGGAGAACACAGAAGGAGCACGAGCAAGTTCAAGTCACTCCTCAAAGGGATCTGCTTGCCCGCTGCTCCCGCCTCCCCATGTGGCCAGATGGAGCTGGTGGATCGGGTTGGCCAGCATCAACCAAGCCCTCCAGAACAGCACAGCCCCTTGTGGGTGGCTGAGCCACCAGTTGGAAGGACCCTGGGTCTCCAGGTGCCCCTTGGAGCCCAGGCACCTGTCTGCTCAACCCCAGGGCACCTGCCTGCGCAACTTTGACGTAAAGGACAAGCAGACCTTCCCTCAGGCTTAAACCACTGCTATTTGGTCTCTGTTAAGGCAGCTGAGCCAATAGCATGCACACCTTCCCATTTATCTTACTATCGATGCCCAAATCTCTGCGTGGCTGGACCCAACATCCGGGTGTAGCCTTCCAGCCTCACTTGTGCCTCTCTCGTTCTCCTCCTCCTGGATGTCTTCAGAACATGTTACACCAGCCACAGGGCCTTTGCACACACCCTTCTCTCTGCCTGGAAAGCTTGTCCTGCTCTGCCCACCCTACTTCACACAGCCAACTCTTATCAGTCTTTCAGATCTTAACTCAAAGACCCCTTGCCCTGGGAACCTTCTCAGCCCCCTCAGATGGAGTAAGCCCCCTCTTTGAAGCTGCCATTCTGTCCAACAGTCAGTCTTCCAACAGTCTTGTGCTCAACACACTTCTCTCAGGGTGGAATGGGGACTTTTATTATTTCTATTTTGATTACTGAAGACCTATGTCGTGGGCTGAACTGTGTCCCCTGAAGGATATGTTCAAGTCCTGGTGCCCAGATCCTGCGGATGTGCTCCTACTTGGAAGTAGGGTCTTTGCAGATGTAATGAAATTAACATGACGCCGTTAGGGTGGACCCTAACCCCACGGCCGGTGGCGACCCTATAAGAAGAGGACAGAACGTGCAGAGAGCAGAAGGCACGTGATGACACCAACACAGAGACAAGGGCAGAATGCCCTGTGATGATGGAGCAGAAGTTGGAGTGACGCATCTACAAGCCAAGGGTCCCTCGCAGCCAGCAGGAGCTGGAGAAGGTCTGGAGCAGACACCCTCGGAAGCTCCAGAAGGACCCAGCCCACCCACTCCTGGATCTCTGGCCCCAGAACTGGCAGCAATATGTTTCTGTTGTTTTAGTCCCCCCCGTTTGTGGCACCATGTTACTGCTGCCCCAGAACATTTGCATGGCCTGTCGTCTTGACGCCAGTGCCAGGAGAGCAGAGCTGGGCTGTCCCACTCACTCTGTGGTCGCCGGAGCCTGGGACAAGACGGCAGGCCCTCCCTGGAGAATACGGCGAAGTGTAGTAACACCTACTGGCTTTACAGGTGGTTGTGAACCGACGACACCGATGGGGCTCACGGGGGCTGGCGGGCAGTCTGCCAGGAGCCTCACAGAGGGACCCAAGTCAGGCAGGAACCCGACGGCCGATGCTGTGGCGGCCACGTGTCCTCCCCGTCCCCTCGCCCTTTCCTCTTTCTTTGTGCCTCCCTTTCTCTGTCCCCTCGCTCCAGGGGGCTGTCGAGCACCCACAGGCCTTTGCTTGCCGGTGGTCTGGGTATCGGATGCTCCAAGCTCTGCTCGCCCCCAAAACCCCCACGTGGCAGGAATTGCAAAGGCTTTTAGTTTTCATTTTTATTTTGAGGTGCAGCTCACACGACCTAAAATGAACCATTTTTAAAGTGTGCCAGTTCAGTGGCATTTAGTGCATTCTCGGTGTCGTACAGCCACGCCCGCTCTCACTTCCAGAGCACTTTCATCCCCCAAAGGAGACTGTGTGCCCAAGAGACACGCAGAGGCTTTGCTGCATTTGTGTTCATGTTCACACCACAGGGGAGGGAGGGACGGCTGCTCCTCGTTTTCTTTTCCTTCTACAGCAGGCAGCTGGGAGGGTGCAGGGACCCGTGGACTCCAGGTGGAAGAAGGAGCCCTGGCTCTAACCCCTGCACTGCACTGCCTCCTGATCCTCTCCCTCAGCTCCAGGGACTTGGAGGGCACAGCGCGCTCTCTGGGAGGTTCGTGTGTGAGAGTCTAGGAGGTAAGACCCCCCCTTGGCACCCTGAAATACTCGAATCCCTCTCTGGACCCACAGACATTTCAGCCAAAATGCAAATGAGCCATTCCTGCCTGGTTAGAGCTTTTCAGAGCCATTATCCTCTGCATCTCCGGCTCCCCCTCTTGTTTCACCAGGACTGAGCCTCTTCAGGGAGTCAGAGCAATTTGTTGCCATAACAACCCTCTCTCCCACTCCAGAACATTTAAATACCAGCCTTCTTCAGCCTGGTTCTTCTCAGGGGACTCTGCAAAGTGACTTCAGTGAAGGAGGAGTGGCAGGTCCTCGTCCTCCTCTCTTCGGGATGCCGAGCCCCTGGGAAGGTCCCAGGGCAGAGCCGGGTCTGGGCTCCCAGCCTGGTCCGAGAGCCACTGCTCTGAGGAATTGCTCAGGCCGGGCTCGCCCCCGGAGACTCAGATGTTTGTGTCTTTCCACATTTAGCTTATGCCCTTCCATCGCTGAGAAACTAAAGAAATTATGGAAGAGTGAAGGTAGTTTCCATTGGGAAAACAGGCCCTGAGGGAGAGCTCGTTCTTAAGTCACGCGGGAGCATCGACCCAGGTGCGGGTGATCGAGGGCCTGCGTTCTATGCGGCTTCCTCGGAGCTCAGGTGAAGACCCTCAGGGAGCTGCGGCAAGACCTGACCCCCTTCCAAACCAGCAGGCAACTCCCAGGAGCCCAGGGTCGGGCTCAACGAGGACGAGAGCCCCTTTCCCTCTGTCTGCACCATCCCTGGGCTCCCGTCGGAGGGAGGCCCCGAACAAGAGGTGAGTCTGGCCGGGGAGACCCACAGACGCCCGCCCGCCGCGCACCTCAGAGACCAAACGGGCCTCCCTTCTGGAGAATCACGTGAACGGGGCGGTAAATTCCGGAGAATCCACTAACACGGAAATCGCTGTCCACTCCCAGCTTCCGCTGAACGCCCGCCTTTCCTTCTCTCTGTCGATAAATGTCGGACGATACATTTACTCTGGGAAATCCTTTCGCCCCAGCTGGGGTCTTATTTATAAGTCAATCCTGGCTTCCAAACAGAGGTGGTTAAATGCCAATAGCTTTGATTTTATATTTAAATCAAGTCAAAAGCTCTGCAAGCTCAGAAGAGGAAACCCTTGTCTGAGGACTTGTCTTTTCAGCCTGCTCCCTTCAGGAACTTGGTTCTGAGCCGGAACTGCCGCTCATAAATCATAAATTCTGTGCCAGCCTCTCATTTTCAGTTGTGTAACCTTGTTATGTTAACATAAAAATTAAACACGAGAGATGAATCAGCTCAATTGGATTCACTTACACGGATCAAACGGCCCCAACGATAGGAAGGGGCGTCCCGGAGCCGGGGAGGGACAGAGCGGGGAGGCACGGCTTCTTCCCCGAACCTCAATGTGAAGACAGAGAGGAAAAGGAGCTGGGAAATGAGAGCCGGTGTTGGGTCGCTGAGGTTTCTGATGCTGCTTTACACCTTCCGGATGGCTGGAGAAGGATATGACAATTGTCACAAAGCGAAGAGGGGGAGGACGGCTCTGGGGACGCGATGGGGACACTGCTGCGTGGGCGTGCCCCCGCCGACCTTGTGTTGGAGCATTTCAAGCACATTTTTGTAGTTTATCTGTCCCATTTTCCCACGGGCACACCTGGTGGGCGGGACGCGGGTTCTGTTGGCCAGTTCCGCAAACACAGGCTCCATCGGATGGAACAGACCTGCGGTCAGGCCACTGTGGGCACAGCTAGTCTAGAGGGGGCTTGGACCCCAGGGCCCTCGCTCCTGGCTTAGAGCACTGTCCTCAACCTTTCTCCCCTCCCCGCCCACCCACCCCAGGGTCCTGTGCTCCAGACGCCCCGACCGATGCTCCTTCCCTGAGCAGACACCGCCCCGGAAATGCTGGACCTCCACCTGGCTGGCCTGGGTCACGCTCCCCCTTCTGAAACCCTCAGTGCTCAGCCCAGGGCTCAGTTAGAGGCCACTCCCGGGGAGCCCCTGGGCCTGGACTCTGTGCTCAGAGCCCCTGCACTTGACCTTTTGTAGCACTTGCCCTCCTCTGTTAATGATCTGTCTGTCTGTCTGTTTCCTGCACTGGATCCCGAGCCCATGAGGGCAGAGGTGGGCCTTGCCTTCCTGTGGGTATTTCTGTTGGAGGACAGCAGCTCTGTGAGCATCAACTGCAAAGCCGTAAGCAGAGAGGTCTGGGAGGCCCCTGGCCAGTGTGGGTGTGGGGGTTTGGTTGGCAGCGATGAGCCCCGAGGTCATGCCTCATCGACATGGTCAGTGACAGCTGCGTCCAGGCATCTCTCGTTCTTCTGGATCAACCCTCTCTCTTGGAAAGAGGCCGTGACTTCTACTCCACTGTGCCATGCCTGACAGCTACACGGGGGCAGACTGTTGGCCTCTGTGGTTTTCTCAAAGAGGCGGGCGTCTGTGCCAAGGTCTGGAATCCTGGAGATGAACGGTGGTTGAGTCCACTGAGTCCTCCGCTGCCGTCTCTCTTGGGGGGAGTCCAGGAGCGGCTATGGGACAATGTGCCGCACAATCTACGAGGCAGCGGTTGAAGGGCAGCTGACCCTCCCAAGGTTTCTCACTCTCTCCCCAGCATGATGCCGGGGTCTTGCTGAGAGACATAATATAATATTAAACTACACCTCTCGAGATCTTCTGGAAGGATCGTTTTCTTCCTATTTTAAAGATGAACCAACAGGAGGTCAGTTATCTGCTTACCCGAGGTCAGAGAAAGGTGTTGGGGCGGAGCCAGCTCCCAGACCTCCAATCGGACCCCCCACCGGGATGTCCCTACTGTCCACCACCGCACTGGCAGCACGCAGCTCTCCGGTAATGCCAGGCGTGAGTTCCGCCCCCAGGACACTTTTGGGCATCTCTGCCCACGTCTGTAGGCCAGCTGCTCAGACTGGGCCAACACCAGGACCTGCCAAGTCCAGGGTGTGAGCAGGGTTAGGCTGAGCAGGGCTGGGCAGAGGGAGCACAGGGCACCCAGGTCAGGAGAGGGTCCTGGGCTGGATTCTGGGGAGGGCAGCAGCTAACTGACAGGTGCTCGGTGCATCCTGGGCCATAGAAGAAGAGAGTCACGTTGTTACAGACGTGTGCCGGACACAGAGATGGCCACAGGCGCCAACGGCTCTCCATGCTCGTGGCTGGATAATAATCCCTGTGGGTGGGAGGGGCATGTGACTGAGCAGTTCCCCATTGGTTCCCGGAGGTGGTGTGTGACTGAGAGGTGGCATGTGAGGGACAGCAGCACCTCTGCCCTCAATGGATGAGCCCTCCCCCATGATTTCTAGGGAAGCCTGGGAGCTGCCTTCTCAGGGCCCTGACCCTGCAGTGCGAAGGCACCCTCCCGTTGTGGCCGATGAAGGATGCCACCATTCTCGGCTGCACAGCTCATGCAGAGCCAGCTCTAGCTCCTGCCCTCAGGTCTGCTTGACCAGCCGGACGCAGCACAAGGGGTACTCGGCCTTCCAAGACAGGGCTCTGAAAAGCCTGCGGCAGCCGCCTGGGCCACATGGAAGACTTGCCCTGGGATTCTCGCTCGGAGGGAAGCCAGCGGCTGTGGAATCACGCTGACTCCCCAGGACTGCTGTGCCACGTGGAGGATGCAGTCATCATGAAGAGAGAATGCCAGGGCCTGGGCCCGGGGCTGGAGCACCCCAGCCACTCCACGTCAGCCAGAGGCAGGCCCCCAGCTGAGCCCTTCCTGAACGTCTGACTGACAAAATCCTGAGCAAGGGACTCCGGCTGGTTGGAGCCTCTAGTTCAGAGCGGTTTGTGACGCAGCAGAAGAGGAGCCCGGACTCCGAGTGTGTAGGGAGCGGAGAAGAGTCAAAGCGGAAATCCCAAAGATAAAGATGATGGACAACCCGCTCTGGGCCGCCCCTCCTTCTGTTCTTTGTTCCCAGTAAATGTCATGCTTCCGGAGGGTACAACTACGAAAGTTCAAAGTAATAATATCAGAAATCAGCTTCCTTTTTCCTTTGACATTTTATTGTGATGTGAAATTGGAAGAAGATGAAGACAGTAACGCGTGTATTTAGGTCCCTTTTTGGTTAGCGTTCCAAAGGTAGTATCTTTGCGGCTCTTCTTAGCATCGTGTGTGCAAATGTTTAAGTTGCTCCTTTACTAAACGGAGGCACACTATAAGTGAGTGACACATCCATGCCTGGGGCAAGGATCTCATTAATGGTTCTCATGTTGTCATTGAACCCCAGAACTTAGCCCAATCAGAACACACCCCAGGGATGGCTGGAACTCATCCAGGACTGCCCCACTCCTACCCCTCAGGAAGTGTGACTCATTGTCCTCACCGTCTCCAGAACCCAAAAAGTGCTGTCTGCTCAGTCACAGTCCACCTCTGGGAACCACCAGCAGGCTTTATCCTAGAGCAGCCTTGTCCAAGAGAACACCAGGCTTTGAGGTTTTGACTGTTACTTTCAATCTAAGCAGAGACGACCCCGTGTCGTCACACCCCCAGCAGGCAGCCCCGTTCCCACCAGCGCGAGCAGCTTCTCCCCGGGAGCCAGGCACTTTTGCTCCTGGCTGGCTGGCGGGATGAGCTGCACACCCTCTGAGGTCTGGCTGTTGGCTTGTCCTCGTGATTTTGGTTTTGCTGTCATTTTTAATGGCAGGCTCCTCAGAGCATCAGCTCTCCCAGCACCCAATGAGCTCTCAGTGTCCTCCAGCAGAGAGAGAACGTGACTGGTGGTCCAATGTTCCAGACTCATCCAATTGGTGCCTCCCCTCCAAGCCAGTAGAAGCAATTCTGCTTGCATCCAGCCTCCGTGAGCAGTGTGCCCCAGCAGTCCACATGTGCAGTGTGTGTTGGGTTCTTTGGGAGGGACTCTGGGGCATCCCCAACATGGGATGCACCCAGCTCAGCTCTGGGTTCAGCAGTAAAAGGAGAGACGAGATCCTTCTCCCATCTGACTTAAATGCAGACAGATGATAGACAAGTACCTCAATCCACAGGCAAGACGGATGCAGACAGTGAGAAGTGCTGTAAAGAGATAAAGCAGGGGAGACCAGAGAGGGTGCCTGGGGCATAAGGAAAGACGACTGGATCAGGAGGTCAGGCAGGGCTTCACTGAGGAGGTGACACCAAGTCCTGAATGGCAAAAATCAGGCAGCCACACAGTCAGGGGCTCGGGACCCAGAAACCCAGACAGAGGAGCAGCAACTGCAAAGGCTGTGAGGCAAGAAAGGACTTGGGGCATTTGAGAAACAGCAGGAGGCCAGCGGGGCTGGGTGGAGGGAGCCCTGGGAGAGCGGAGGGGCCATCTGGCCCCAACTGAGGCTCCACTTGGCGCTGCTTTAGATGGGCTTTCCCCGAACTCCCTATGCAGAGAGGAGCCTCGGTTGCTGCCCCGCCCCCGTCACTCTGTCACCTCGTCTCTGTCTCAGTCTGTTGGGGCTGCTATGACAGAATACCTCAGGCTAGGAGGCCTCTAAACAACACACATGTATTTCTCGCAGTTCCTGAGGCTGGGAGCCCAAGGTCTGGCGTCTGCTGAGGGTGCTCATCTGGGTTCACAGGGGGCCGTTATCTCACTGGGGCCCCTCATAGTGGAATGAGCAAGGGAGCCCTGGGTTCCCTTTTATGAGGACACTGACCCCATGCATGAGGCTCCACCCTCATGACCTGATCACTTCCCCGAGGCCTCCCCTCCTGATGCCATCACCCTGGGGGTTAGGATTCGCCATGAATTTTGGGGACACACCAGCACCCAGTCTCTGGCTCCCTCTTCTATTGTCTTCATAACTCTTGTCATTTTCTAACTTGTCCCCACAGCTGTTGATCTGTGTCTTGCCTCTTTCCCCTGCTGGAGCATGTGCTCCGGAGGGAAGGCTAGATTCCGCCTCCTTCACCGCCACGTCCCCGGGCCTCTGCATGCTGGGTGGATAGCAGGCGCTCAGGAAAGGGCTGTTGAATGACTAGTTTGCCGTGTTAGTCAGGCTGTCAGCAGGCCGTGCTGTGGGCCCCACGCAGGGGTCTGCTGCATCTGGAGGGAACTTCGGCATGTTTGTGTCTGTCTTTGGCCTGGAGGGTGACACTTGCTCTGTGCACACACACACACACACACACACACACAAACATGAATGACAGTTCCAAGTACAGCCACACTCGCCTCTTGGCTCCTTCTTGTTCTCCAGGTTGGCTGAACCGTTAGTCAGCTCTAAGAGAGAGGCATTAACGTCTCCATTTCACAGGTGAGGCAACAGGAGATGAAAAAGGTTGGTCAACCTGCCCAGTGTCATACAGCTACTAAGATATGGTGTGGGGGCTGCAAGGCAGGGCTGAGGGACCCCAAGGCTGGAATCTGAAGCCATTGCCTGTCTCAAATCCAAATGAGTGTGAGCACGTGTTTTGATGGACTCTGTGCCTCTTCCCTGGGGCTGTGTTACTACTGTGTCTATACCCACATTTTGGACTCAACTCTTAAATAGTTTTAGTGGTTAAGTCTCCCTGGCTGGTTTGCATGCCCCTGAGAGGCAGTGTGGTGTTGTGGTTAGCAACATGTGCCCCCTGGAGCCAGCCTGCCTGGACAACCCTCCCCTCCCCCTGCTCATCAGAGCCTGGCTACCTGGGGCAAGTGATTGAACTTCTCAGTGCCTCAGTTTCTCCATGTGTAAAGTGGGAGTAATAAGATGAGCAACCTCATAGATTTGTTGAGAGGTTAAAACTATTCATCTGGAAGCCCTGCTCTGGATCCGGAGAGAAAAGCTGCGGGAGAGCAGCGGCCCCATGCTGAACACCACAAAGAACTGGATAATCTAACAAAACACAATCTCCCCTGGGCCCTGAGAGAGCTGAGGTGGCACAGCGACCAGGTGAACAGAATTCCAGGGGTGACAAGCCTCCCGAGGAGGGATGGAGCCATGAGCTCTTTTATCCTGGCAACATACAGGGGGACAAGATGGCCCCCCTAAAAGTGAGTGGGAAGAAAATAGCTAAAATTTTAATAAATTCCTAAAACTGAATATGGGCTAGCACAGCGGTGTGGACTCCCCAGATGCCCAGAGACAAGGGGCATTTGTACTCACTCATGAGTTCTTTTCTATGATCTTCTCGTGGGAAGGTCACAAGAAACATCTGGGGCAGGGCGAGAGACCAGGAGAGCCACCCTCCTTGGTGGCATCCAGGCATGCACTTCAGTCCTATGAGTCAAAGCCCTGACCTGCCAGGGGGAGGAGAGCATCAGCCCCAGTCCCAGGCAGAGGTGGACCACCCCAGAGGGTAGGGGAGAAGCAAGAGCCATCTGTCCACAGGGGGAGGCAGGAAGATGCTGAACTGAGCCCAGGATCCTGAACTGAGAGAAAGCAGATGTCTGCTATCCCCAGGGGAGGGATGAGAGACTCTCTCCCACCCAGGACCCCCCACAGATACAAGGCAGAGTATGTGCTGTGGAGGGAGGATGAGTAGGAGCTATGGGAACCCCCTTTCCTGCCCCCAGGCCCAGGCTCACAGTGCTCTCCCAAGCCTGAGGCTGGAGCAGGAGGAGAAGCAACATCCCGTGCCCACACCATCATCTTGCACAGGCAATGAGCAATGACGGTGTCCCGTGAGGGAGGGGCCAGTGCCTGATAAGGGACACCCCCTCCATAACACAAGCAGGCAAGGACTGCTGGAGACTGAGAGGAGCAGAAGGTACTAGCAGCCCGTGGATGGAGGAGTTTGGGGTCCCTGTTTCACTGAAGGTAAGCACAGCAACAACAGAATCCCAGCCCAGCTCAGTTCCTGACCAGGTGGTCCCAATCTTTCACACTAACAACCTGACAGAAAAAAAAAAATCCCACTTCTGGAGGTAAAAAACTATTCACTTTGGTCTCCTCCATTCCTTTTTCCACACAGTGTCTGGCATTTAATTAAAAACATATGAGACATGCAAAAAGGAAAAGATAAAACACCCCATTGTCAAGAGATAAAGGAGTCGATAGAACTGGACCCAAAGATGGTCTGTATTTTGGAACCATCAGACGGGGCCTTTAAAATAACTATAGTTAATATTTTAAAAGCGCTAATGGAAAGGTAGACGACACACATGAACAGATGGGGAATTTAAGCAGAGATATGGAAACTGTAAGAAAGACCCAAATGGAAATGCTGGAAATAAAAATCACGATCTGAGAGGCGAAAAGTCATTGAAGTGAGGAGCTTAGAGTGGTGCCTGGGATGCACTAAGAGCTGAGTATTTGTAATCACTGCTATCCTGGAGAGCAAGCAGAGTCTCTTACCTCCTTCCTCATGGGCTCAGCATTCAGCACAAGAATGGGCTCATGGGACGTCCACGGCCAGGAATGTGCAAAAGAACACAGGTGCCAACAAGAGCAATGTGACCTGTTTCTTCCAGTCACACACAAACTTGTATATATAAAAAAGCTTGTAAATTGCTATTAACAATACTGTTGGACTTTTATCCTAGACAAAGTGCTGTTTTAAACTTTTCACATGCAGTAACTCATTAAATCTTCTCAAACTCCTTACAAAGTAGGTACAGCTGTTTTCATTTAGCAGATGGAGAAAGAGCCCACAGTAGGAAATGGCAGACTTGGGCCACTCTGATGGCAGACGGCCTGCCTCAGCACCACCCCCATTCTTAGCCCTTCCCTGGGAACAGCATTCATTCCATGCCACAAAAATGCTGGCGTTTCACTGTTGATCCCTATCATCTCTTATTGGTCAATGGACTTCTAGTTCTGATGAATCAGCCAACAGCATCAACAGTAATAGTAACAGCTGACCGTAATTAAGTACTTTCTAGAGCAGCGTTAGCCACCGGCCTAAGTGTTTAATGCACACGAGCTCATTTAATCCTTCCAACAACACTGTGAGGAAGACTCTCTCGTCATCCCCTTACACTGATGAGGAAACTGAAGCACAGAGAGGTCAAACTACTTGTCCACATGTGCACAGCTTTTAAGTTAATGTTTTGGGGCCAGTATCCTCACTTTTGTAGCAAAATGCCTCTGCAGGTTAGAGCATTCTGGAGAACCAGAAGACATTGCACATCCACAAGGGAAAAGGTTGCCTGAGAACAGAGCCAGAGCGGAGGGAAGCCGAGTTGAGCTGGACCAGTGCTCTCGCGCCATCGCTGAACCTCGGAGCCAGCACCGCCTGGACTTTTAAGATCCGCGAGTCAATGCATTGACTTTTTTTGCTTAAGCCACTTTGAATCGGACTTTCACTCCCTCGTGAGAATCTGGGTCACTCTCAGAAGGGCTCTGGGCTGGAGGAGGACATGGTAGTGGCTGGTCCTCAGGTGGAGATGGAGTCTGCCTGCACCGCGAGCAGAGGCTCTGCAGTCGCCACGTGACGCTCATCAGCTCAGAGGAAAGCAACTGTGCTCCTCACGAGATCACCTCCCACCCCATGGAGAACCTGGGGTCTGAAATAACCCAAAGATGAACCCTCAAAAAGCTGTCTGCCTCATCTCCACGATTGTTAACATCACTGACAGTGTCACCACCTGGAACTGAGAGTCTAGATCATGACTAGAATTAGGTTGTGTCTTTTCCAGCCAGACGGCCTAGAGGACGGGGGAGGGGAGGGGAGGGGGCCATGGCCAGGAGATGATTGTTAATTAGACTGTCTTTTAGATTCCCTATGATAATTCTGACCCCAAATCCCTTTTATCCCCATGTCATGTGAGCTCTGTTTCTTCCACCTGATTGCTTCAATGAACAGTTCGCTTTGGACTAAGACTTGTGCTTCTTCCCTCTCTTCTTAGAATACGTAATGAATTTTCCATACCCAACTACGGACCAAACTCAATTTCCTAACTCCGTCCCGTGACTTCCGTCGGGATTAGTCATTTAGCCTCTTGGTTTCAGGTCTCCTCTTTAAAAGAGGGAAACGAACAATTCCCCACCCTTCACAGGAGGATCGAGAGAATTAATTAATGTTTGTAAAGGGTTTTGCCGTCCTGTGGTGTCTTTGATATCGGAGGATGAAAGCGTGTGAGCGATGGTGATGAGCGCCAGATTCAGGAGGGAGAAAGAGGAAACGATCCTCTGTTTGTTAGCTTTAGTGCTCGTCCGTGCCATTCTGACATTTAACAAAGTTCTTTTAAGTTTTTCCAAGTTAAACGTGTGCATGTCAATGCTGTGCCTTTGATGAAGTCATCCAAAACAAGATTTTTTAAAAAACCCAAACTTTTATACAAACAAAAGATTGGAGGTAGAAGTCTGTTTCCTGTCATTCAGAACCATAGCTGCTGTTGAAGCCCCCACTTTGTCACCACTGGAGGGGTGTGAACCCACCTGCTCCCCGCCCTGCGAGCCCACCCCCCAGGCTGTGAGTGTCCTTTCTATTTAAGGAAAGAAGGGGCAGTCCTTACGAATTTGCTTTTTCCAGCAGAGGAGATGGTGTCTGCTGTGGGCTGAATTGTGTGCCTTCCTTCTCCCCAAATTCGTGTGTTGGAGTCTTAACCCCCAGTACCTCACGCTGTGACCGTATTTGGAGACAGGGCCTTTGCAGAGAGAATTAACTTAAAATGAGGTCATAGCGTTGGGCTCTAATCAGATATGACTGTGACCTTATAGAAAGAGGAGAGTAGGACACAGGCACACATGGAGGGACGACCACGGGAGGACATTGTGAGACGGTGGCCGTCTACACGCCAAGGAGAGAGGCCTCAGGAGAAGCCAGCCCTGCGGGCACCCTGATCTCAGACTTCCCATCTCCAGAGCTGTGAGGAAGTAAATTTCCATTGTTTAAGCTGCCCCATTTGTGGTCCTTTGTTCCGGCAGCCCCAGCAAACTAGCAAAGAGTCCTAGCCTGCTCATGGTCTTAGCCGAATTTCTTTGTGATCAGCACATACAACAGAGAAAGTCAGGGACAGCGTTCCAGGTACGCGGTTAAGAAGGATGCTACAAAGGGCTCAAAGTGTCTGTCCCCTATAGTCATTTGATGCTAATGGGGAAAGGAATTTGTGATAACAATCTTTGTTTCAAATCTCCACATTCTGGCTTATTAGGGGAACTTATTCAAACGCTCCTCTCTGTTGCTCTTGAGGAGGCGCCTGGGTAAGTTTCTTAATGTCTTTTCTCATTCCAGAGAAAGGAAATGGCCACATAATTCTCTTAATACCCACCCCTCACCACAGGAATCAACAATCCTTAGCAATATTTCATAGTAGATTAAACAAAGCCACAAATTCTTTGCCACTCCTCCAATCGAGAGTTGGAGTTTATTCCCCTCCCTCGAACCTGGGTTCCGTGGCGGGTGGAGGTGCTTGTGACTTGCTTTAACCAATAGAATGTGGTGGAAATGATACACGTGAGTTCAGGAGTTGCATTAGTAAGAATTCTCCAAAGAAGCAGAATCCATGGCAGATAGGTAGGTAGGTAGGTAGGTAGGTAGACAGACAGACAGACAGACAGATAGATAGATAGATAGATAGACAGATAGATAGGTAGCTGGGAGGTTAGATACTAAGAGATTTATTGTGAGGAATTGGCTCACGTGATTATGGAGACTGAGAAGTTCCATGATCTGTCATCTGAAAGCTGGAGACCCAAGAAAGCCAGTAGTGTAGTTCCAGTCCAAATCCAAAAGCCAGCGAACAGAAGAGCGGATGGTGTGAGTCCAGGCTGAGCCCACAGGCCTCAGGAGCAAGAGCACTGCTGGGTGCTTCCAGCCGAGGGCGGGACAGGACGGGTCCCAGCTCAAGCAGCCAGGTGGAGGAAACCGCACCTTCCTCCACATTTTTGTTCTATTAAGTCCTCAATAGATGGCATGGGGCCCACGCACCTCGGGGAGCGCCGTCTGCGTTTCTCAGGCTACTGACTCAAATGCTCAGCTCATCGGGAAACACCCTCACAGACACACCCAGGAACGACGTTTTACCATCTCTCGGGACACTGCGTGACCCAGGCAAGTCACACACAAGATTAACCATCCTAGGAGCCTTGGCCTTCAGAGGCCTTGCAACTTCCACCTTCCCCTTTTTGACACGCTTCCTGAGACCACCACGCCAGGCAGAAGCCTGGGGTGAAAGGACACATGCAGTGGTCCCAGCCGAGCTTGGCCCCAGATGACACCAGAGTTGGACCCACCCTCACGAGTGTCACCCGGCCGTCAGGTTGCTGGGTCAGCTCGGAGAATCAGGAGGAGTAAAGCGTTGTGGTTTGAAGGCCCTCCTTTTGTGGTGGTTTGGCACACGGCGGGATGACGGAGCACGGCTCTTCCATCTGCGCTATGAAGAAAAAAGGCCAATCTGAATTTGACGAAAAAGGGGCTTAAAGGAAGTTAAACAAATATCCAGTTAAATAATTTTTTTCAAACAAATGAAACAAGATGTTGTTCAGTAAAATTGTTGGAGGACACAGGACCCTGAAGCAACAGTTTAAAATAATTTGTAATGGTGTATTAATTGTATGCAAATGATGCCTCCAAAACGCTGGGAAACGACTGATTCTTTTAATAAATTAAACGATGCCCCTGAAATCCTTTGCAACATGATTTGTTTTGCAAAAGACTTTCTCATAAATCGTTCCAGGGAAGGCTTTGATGGGCCCAGAAGTTATTCCGTCACAAATTCTGCACCAGCAAGGCTGTCAGGGACACCTTCCCGTGCTTGACCCCGAACTCGGCTTCTGGGCTCTCCTTTCTCTCTCTCGGGGGTCTTTTTCCTCCGAAGCAAAGTTTGCTAAGTTAGCATGTTTCCCAAAATGTAGGGCTCACATGGGAATTCTACACACGCAACAACACACAAACCAGAAGCGTTTGTAGCACTTTCCTAAAGGTACTTTCCGGGCACGAAATCCCACTGTGTGTGTATGTCTGTGTGCACATGTGTTTATGTACGTGCGTGCAAGTATCTCTATGTGTGTGTATGCACACACGTGTCTGTGTGCATATGTGCATATATGTGTACCTGTGTGCATGCCTGTGTATGTGTGTCTTGTGCATATATGTGTATATATGTATGTGTTATGTGCATGTGTGTATATGTGTGCATTTGTGTGTCTGCGTGCACGCATGTGTGCACACGTGTTCTCACTCTTTAAACTGGTCAGAGTTCCTTCTGACTGGGAAGGTGACTCAGTCTTGTGTGGGGTGACAGAGTACAGGGACCATGTTAATGTCCCTAACCTGACACGTGGCTTCTGGGTCCCTCATGAGTTGTCGATTCTTCATTTATTTGTGTCCTTGTCCCACTTTGGGAAAGCAGTTCCCGAGAGTGGGCTGGATAGAGCTGGTTTAAAAGGTAAAGTTACACCCACAGAGCTGGAAAATAAAGACCGAAACTTTCTGTGTAGCAACTGGGGCCCTTCACCCTGCAGCCAGCCCTTTCCGGAGAGCTGTACAAAAGTCGGAGACCTCACAGGAAGGACAAAGGACCCTGTAGATGTCTGTGAGACTGGACAAAAGAGAAACGGTAAGTAACTGAGACCGAAAGTATTGTTCTCACCACAACAGCCCATGTGAACAGATGTGGGGTCAGGCGATTCTCATCTGCCTCCCGCTCGGGGGCTGATCCCTTATCCTAATCGGCCTGCGAGGTTATCTTCTCTGTGGCTGAATAGCAGCAGCCCCTCCATCCCTTCTAGGGAGAATGATCAAAGAGGGATTTAATTAAATTTTCATATTTAATTTTCTTTCATTTTTACTGTCTCTTTTTGCTCAAAACATGCTATTCTCAGGGAGTTGAAAAGTTGCTCAAGAGAGCAGAACTCACTAGGATGGGAAAGAAATGGGAGCTTTCTGGGTTTTCTTTAAAGGACCCAAATCTCTCCATCTCCACGTAGCTCAAAACGTGTGTGCAATTCAGGGCAGCAACGTCTGAATTATGAATTGGCTGCTCCAGCTGTAAATTAAACACGCTTTGAATGGCTTCAATCCATGAGTCCCCAGCAATTCTTGTCGAGTGACTTGCACCCAACCTGGATGGAAGGGTGTGTGGGGAGTGGAGAAGGCAGGCCGCGGGCCATCTGTTCCAGTCCCAAAGCCCATGCTGCCCTGCTTGGGCCCCTTGGTTTCACCAAAGGCATGGCCTCATGCAGGTGACCCTCCAATTCCCAAAACACAGTCAGTGCAGACAACGCTGCAGACGAACCCAGCCCACAGGTCAAGTCCCCGCAAAACGCGGATCCTCTGCCAGGTGTATTCTCATTTGGGGGCATGTAGGGGGCAGGCCTTAGGGCCTCTTCCGCTCTGCACGGAGGCCAGTGACGGGCATCCATCCTCCCCTCCCTCAGTTCTGTGGGTGGACTTGGTGGGAAGAAGAGACTCTCCAGCTGGTCCAGAGCGAAGCCTGCAGGACGGTGTTGTTGAGAGGCACCCCTCGGACCTCCCTAAGTGGGAGTATTTGTCCATTTGCTTAGGGCCCAGTCTGAGAGTTCCCCCAACGCAGTCTACACAAATGTCCCCCAAACCAGTGAATGCAGTCAACAAGATTTGTGCAGCTGCACTTTCAGGGGCATAAATCCCTTTCCTTCCGGGGCATCACTTACACGATCATATTTATGTGTTTATTACGCATCAGTCCTGTCTATGCATTGGAGCGCACCCTCCCCAAGGACGTCTTCCAGCAGACTCGTGCTGGCCTCATTGGAACTGCGTTCAAATACAAGCAGAGCCTCGGGCCTGAATGGCAAGGTAATAAGACAGAATTCCTCAGTTCCGCAGCCTCCCACGCTCAGACTCACTCTGTGACTTTCTAGCTGGCACATCTTCGCTGGGCTAGGGCCTGGGCTGTGGACCCAGGTGGGATTTTACTTCAGAGTGCTGGTGAGGTCACCTGGCAGTTTTTATGGATTGACTTGTGTCCCCCAAAAGACATGTTGACGTCCTAACTCCTGGTCCCTTTGAATGACCTGATTTGGAAGTAGGATCTTCACAGATGTAATCTGGTTAAGATGAGGTCACACTGGATTGGGGCGACTCCTGTTTCAATCTCTGATGTCCTCATGAGAAGAGAAGGGGCGCACACACAGGGAAGACGGCTATGGGATGACAGAGGTGGAAGTCGTAGTGAAACATCCACAAGCCGAGGAAAGCGAGGGATGCCCGCAGCCTTCAGAAGCTGGAAGAGACAGGAAGGCTCCTCCCCTGGAGCCCCAGGAGGGAGCACAGCCCCCCGATACCTGGATTTCAGTCTTCGAGGCTGCAGAGCTGTAAAGGAATAAATTCCTGTCTCTTCAGCCGCTCCGTTTACGGTCTTGGTTAAGGCAGCCCGACAAAATGCAGACGGTGGCTTACCAGAAACCAAGTGCTCCGTTCTCACGGGGCCACGTCAGGAACGGCTGAGGGCGGGACGGCTGGAAGAGGGGCTAGCTGGCGTTGGTGACACACTCACGATGCGAATAGATGACCCGCTGTGGGGCGGTAGACACGCTCGGTGCTGCAAAGGGTCACAGGCGAGGAGTTTGCTCTGTCAAATCAGCGAATTGACGGTTTGAATCCAGCGTCCTGAAGGGCCATCACTCGGCGATCCCCATTCTGGGAACTGTTCTGCTGAAGTGATCAGAGATGCAAATAAATTTTCCAGCATAAATACCTTGGTGCCATTGTTGCTTAAAATGAGGAACAAGCGGAGAAGCATTTCTATAAATAGAGGAAACGTTTATTGCAGTTCATTCGCAGGATGGGTTATTGTGTAGCTGCAGAAACGATGTTTGGAGGATTTTTTTTCATGATAGACATTTTCACAGCATGATATTTAGTGACAAGAACACGCACAAATTTTCTGTACTGAGTATCGCTCCCAAACACTACATCAGCCTTCTTTGGGCGGATTAGTGAGAAATTTAACTGCGCCCCTGATCTTCACAGCATTTTCTGAGTTTTCTGAAGTCACTGTCTATTACTTTCATAATAATGCGACATTGTGAGAACAGACTGGGTCCATGTCGCACAATTTCTCTTCTTCACTTTTCCTCCCTCCTGTCTCCCCCACACCTCTTTGATGCTGTTGAAAACAATGTCACAAATTAATGATATTTTGGAATCAATGTTGTAACTCCACCACCCCACGCTCCAAACAATTGGTGGCCAGTTTCTTCTCTCTCCCCTCCCCCTCTCCTCTGTTGTCAGTAGATTTGGGGGACAGTGATCCCACCACGGCCTCCAGGGTCCGGGCTCGGTGGGCTGGCCACATGCCCCTCTGATTGTCAGATATTAGTCAAAATAAATGCTGGGGCAGGTTTGTGAGACCCTGATTGATGATCCCAAATTTCCTGAACCAACAGGAAGAGGAGCTGGACTCCACTGGACGGAATCATAAGCACACGGAGGCAGGTGGCGGCTTAGTGTCACTGCTCCCGTCCGCCTCCCCTTTGTGCTCCCATCAGAGCCCCAGCTCACAGCCTTCCCACTCTGCAGGATACACTCAATTTATGTGTAGTTTCCCCTTCAGAGCGTCTTCAGTGCTTCTGTCCACCCACAGCACGAGTCAGCTCAGGGTCAGTAACGAATACCACTGACGGGGCAGCTTCAACAACAGAAATCTACTCTCTCGGTCCTGGAGGCTGGAAGCCCAAGATCAAGGTGTCGGCAGGGCTGGTTTCTCCTGAGCCCTCTCTCCTTGGCGCGCAGACGGCCGTCTTCTCCGTGAGTCCTCACATGGTCCCTCTGTGTCTGTGTCCTCATCTCTTCTTATAAGGACACAGTCACATCAGATTAGGTTCCACTCTGATGACCTCATTTAACCTTAGTCATCTCTTTAAAGGCTCCATCTCCTAATACAGCCACACTCTGAGATCCTGGGGTCAGGATTTCAACGCACCGAGGAAGGGACTCTCTCCTACGGGGTCGGAATGCTGCTGTAAATGGAGAGAAGCACTGGTTCCAGAGACACGCCTCTCTCCTCCGGACCAAGTCCTGGGCTTCTCGGGGACGTCTGGGGCCTGGTGAGCTGCAGAAACTGAAGCAGAACTGGCCACAGGCACCCTTATGTTAGCTCTGTGCCATAAGGAGAGTGTTCGTCACTTTGGTTTTGTAACCGAACGAAAAGGGGCTTGTTCTGCTCACTGCAATCTGGTGCCGATTAGTTGCAAACAAGGCAGTGGTTGAGAAAGGAAAATTTATCTGATTAGCTGGCATCATCGGAAGACAACAGACTAGCATCCTAAAGAACCGTCTCACAACCATACAGAACCTTGAGGCAGTTCTATGGGAGAAATGGGCAGGGAAGGCAGGGGTCAGGGATGTCCACCATCTGGTGTGACAAACTTCAAGGCACCACATTATCTCTTTCTCTGTCATTCGTTATGGGTGCCAATGCAGAATTTTTCCTTCTGGAGGTCATCATGTTCCTGGGGAGCTCGGAGAACAAAGTTGTCTTATCACAGCTGGGAAATATGTGGAAGCAGCGGGACAGAACTAGCAGATCACGTGTTTTGTAAAAGCGAGAGGGGCTTAGTCATCTAGGCTGCCTGCCGGCTACAACGTGTTCACGGAGACTGGTGAGTCAGGGGCACCGTTACAGTGTTGCTTCCTTTCCCTGAGGTGGCTTCCCTCACCTTAACCTGAGATCCAGCTGTTACAGTTTGAGTCATCACATGTGGCCCTGGTGCTGCCCGAGATCCTGGCTCAGGGCATGCCACCTGCACAGGGGCTGTGATCTGGCTTCCCGTCCTCATCTCTCCTTCCACCGAGAGGTATGCAAGCATTGCCAGCCCGCTGCAGCCTGAGCAGCAGCCCCTCTTGGGAAGGAATGGAGAAGGAATCCGAGGGCCCTGCACCCCTCCTCCCTTCCCTCCCCAGGGTGGGGGTTGCTGCTGTGGATGAGCCAGCCTGGCCAGGAAGGCTGTTCCTGGTGGGTGGAGTCAGTGTGCACAGCATGAAAGGGCAGCCCTCGCGTCACCCCGTGTTCGACTCTGACTGACTGGGGAGTCAGGGTCAGTTTGCCTGGCTCTGCTCACTGCCCCTGGCCAGCGAGGCGGGGACCCCTGGCCGTGCTGCTTCAGCCCACTCTGTGTGTACCTGGCCAGCACCTCCTCTGTTCTTTCCTTCTGTTTGGCACCCACACACAGAGCAGGTTAGGGGTGTGCTGGTAGAGGAAGGAGGGAGGCGGACGAGGGCTCTGGAAGGCCAGGCCTGGCTTTGCAGTATGACAAAGGGGACCAGATACCACGGCGCTGTGCTCTCCTTTGCCACTGTCCTTGCAAATGCTCGTTTCCCCAACAGGGACTGGGGGGAGGGGTGGTGGGGTCTGCCGCAGAGAAGCAGTGTCCCTGGTTTCCAGACCCCCTAACCTCACCATGACTAACTCACCTCGAAGCGCAGGGGCTGGACAGGGAAGCACTGGAACGATTTCAGTCACGGGCAGTGGGAAGAAAGTCGGCATTGTGGCCACATTTTGCACAGAAAAAAAGCACAAGTCAAAGCCTTCCTGTAACGGGCTGCTTTCTCACCAAGAAGGGACCCACCGGCACACCAGCGACCACCTCCTGCAGCCCTTTGGCCTGAACCTGTCTCCTGGCCACCACGGGCTGCCAGACAGTCTGTCGTTCAGGAGTGTTTGCGCCTGGGTGCCTGCCATCCCGGACAAATTAGGGCTGTCTGTCAGCAGGAATGGGGAGAAGGACACTGGGCAATTGACTGGGGTGGGGTCCAGCTACACGTGGGACACCGACGGCCTCCTGGAGGCAGGACCCTTCCCCTCCCAGCACGAAACCAAGTGTGTGGAGCTAAAGCAGAGACGCTGAGGGAGACTTCCTTTTCTCTTTTTTAATTTTAAACATCTTTATTGAGATAACATTCCCTTGCCATACAATTCACTCATTTAAAATGCACAATTCAGTGGCTTTTAGCACAGTCACAGCAATATGCAGTCATCACCACAACCAATTTTCGAACATTTTCATCATCCCCCAAAGAAACTCTGCACCCCTAACTGTCACTCTCCCTCCTCCACCCCCGCCGTGGGCAGGCACCGGGCCACCTTCTCCTTGCCTGCATTTGCCCCTTCTTGACATTTCATATCAATGGAGCTGTGTGTTCTGTGGTCTTTGCCCCCGGCTTCTTTCACTCAGCTGTTTCCACGGTCCCTCCATGTTGCAGGTGTATCAGAACTCCCTCTTATAGCTGAATATCGTTCCCCCGTGGGGATGCATCACGTTTGTTTATCCACCGTCGTGGACGGGCATCTGGTTGTTCGCTCCCTCCTGCTGTTGTGAGAAGTGCTGCCGGGAATGCTCACGTAGTTTGTCTGTGGACGTGTTTTCACTTCTCCCGGGCACACACATGCGAGCGGAATTGCTGTGGATGACCTGAGAGTGCTCGAGGATGTGCGCTGCCTAGATTCCAGCATCCGGGATCGTTGATGTTGCTGAAGGTGCCTCGTTGACAACAAAGCAAGAGACTCGTCTGCGATCCCTGTGCAGCCTTTTGTCACGACTTGCCCTGCGTCCTTCCTTTGGCCAGAATAGGAGGAAAATGAATGCTCAGGTATTTCCCCTGTTTTCCTTCCACGTACAGTTTGTTCTCACCGGGGCAAGGTAACTGCTGATTGGCAGAAAACCTGAGTCTATCCCTGGAGACTCACCTTTGGCTCCCGCTCAGCTACGCTGTCCTCGTCCTGAACCCAAGGGCACAGGCACCGAGTGCCCTCTCAGCCCACTTCCCCAGCTCATCTGCCAGCGCAACAGCTGAGGCGCTGAGGAGCCGCCTGAGGTTTCAAGGTGTCCAAACCCCCCACCTCTCCTTCCTCAGCCCAGGCTGTGCTCCCAGGGCGTACAGTGTGTTCAATTACTTGTACTTTCCTGTGTGTTCGTAAAACATAATGGTGAGTTGGGAAAAAGGCTATGCAAACCCCTTCTGGCCTTTCCATCATTAATTTTTTTTTCAATGACTTCCACCTTCTTTGGAGACCCGAGTCCTGAGTGTAATCACCTGGCGTTTGGTTAGGGGTCGGTCAGTTCCTTCCTTATTCATCATTCCTTTGCTAATTCAATCAACAAACAGTCCTGTGCCAAACTCCGTGCTGGGATGGACACAGAACCCAGTCCCTGCCCTCAAACCTCACAGTCTAGTGGGCAACACAGGCAATGAGCAGACCTCAGTCACGCCAGGACGGAGCAGGGCCCTGGACTCACGTGGGGAGCCTGGCTCCCGCTCCGTGTTGCTCCCCCTCCTTGGGAAAGCAGGCCAGGGGGCAGTCCTGTTGTCAGTTCACTTTCATTTCCTTCCCTAGCAACTGTCCTGATGGCCTCCTGTTCTCCCAGATGGTGAGGGAGGAAGCCCACCCCCAAAATAGTGTGAGATGGCTGAACACACGATGCCCGACACTGGGCAGATGAGATGCACAGCGCTTTATGAGTCACACGGAGCACAGCTGGGGTGAGGAGGACCCCCCCCCCCCATGCAGGGCCCTTCGGGGCTGCACTTGGTTGCAGCGTGAGCCAGCGGGGGCTGTGGGAGGCGAGTTTCATAGCGACCCCACCTCATTCCTGCAGGAAGATGCGACTGGCTTGTTTCTATAATTTGGGGAGTTGACGGGAAGGTGAGACCTGCTAGGTTTAGGACCCTGTGAGATGAGGCTGGTGCACCTGAGGGGGGAGTAGACTAGCCAGGTGGGAGCCTTTCTCACCTGGGAGGGACGTACGTGGCGAGAGCACAGGAAGTGTGTGGTCAGGCGACCGGGGCCTGGGGGCTCAGAGACGTCAAGGCAGCACATGAATTTTCAGGCCTTACGATATAGCCACCTTCTCTGATTCACAGTGTCGCTAATCCATGGGATGTGGGTTATCCTGGGAGCTGTGGCGACAGCATCCCCGCCAGCCCTAGGCAGGAAGGATTCCATGGATGATGGCGTGAGGATAATGAACCCGACCCTGGGAGAACTCTTTCCCTTCCCCAGATCCTTCCAACGGCTCTCCCGGGGAGGCCCGGACACTATTTTGTTCCAACCTTTGGAATCCTTGCCCAGAGACATTCGGTTTCCCAGCACTGCCCTATTTGTAACACACCTTCCTCGGTGCCCGTGCCCATCTCTCCGGAGTTCCCATGCCCCCCGCCTGGCTTCATCCACCTGTGTTAAATCAGCTGGGCAAGTCACAGCTCAGGCCGCCACCCCTCCATCCCCTACCCCAGGCCTAGTTCTGTCCTCTCCTGCCCCCCAGCCCCTGCCTGGGCTTGTGTGTGGCTGTCCAGATGAGTCCCTGCAGGGATCGGCTGAGAAGGGGTGTGTGGGCTGCAGGAGGGTGGACCCCCATCCCCCAGACCCAGGCTGGGCTCCCCACCTGCAGAGCGTGTCCTGAATTTGTTGGCCACCTTGAGTGACCACAGAGCTCTGGACCATGTGGGAACCAGGAGACCGGGAACCCATTCTGCTCGGTGACCTTGGGCAGGTTGTTTATCTGTAACAAGAAGGGCCGGGAGAAAAGACGACCTCTGGGACTCCCTCCTGCGCGAACCTGCACAGGTGTGCGCCACGGGGGCTCCAGGCTGGAGCTTCACGGCATGCTTCCAAGGCGCTCCCCCTGGAGGCTGGCCCTGCTTTCTCCAACATTCCAAAGACGCCATCCCGGGCGGGATTCCCGACACACGTGAAGCATCTGTTAAAGGACCAACACGGGCCCCTCTCCACGGGGGGAGAGCTCGCTGTCATCAGCCCTGCAATTTGCCGAAGTGTCTAGAAGAAGAGCAGGATTTGTCTTGGGGACAAAAGTTCAAGAGCATTTATCCCCCCGACAGATATTCACTAGACACCTACTCGCGCCAATCGTCCTTTGTCCTGGGGAAGAGTAGTTAACAACAACAAAAAGGAAAAGATGAAACCCTCTGCCCCCACAGAGCTTCCGTTCAGTCAGGGAGACAGACAGCAACAGAATAAATAACTAGAACACGTGTTATGTTTAAAAGGTGCAGTGCAGGATAAAGGAAAGTCAGGGGTGGGAGTTGTGGAGTGCCTGGGGAAGGGAGTGGCGATTTGAAATGGGCTGATCAGGGAAGAATTCCCTAAATAGGGGGCTTCTGAGCAAAGGCCTGAAGGAGGTGAGGGAGCAAGTCCTGTGGGAAGAGAACTCCAGCTGGTAGGAAGTGTGTGTGCGAAGGTCCTGAGGCAGGTCTGAGACCAGCAAAGAAGACTCGGTGGCTTGACTGGTGAGCAGAGGGCTGTGGGAGTCATGAGTCCCTCCCCACAGCAGAGTGGGCCGGTCCCCTAAGGGCCCTGTGGCCCTCGGGAGGCCTTTGGTTTTTACTCCAGGTGAGACAGGAGCTGCCAGAGGGACCAACGGAGGAACTACATGAGTGGATTTCCACAGTATGAGCATCTCCTCTGCTCAGAGGGCCAGGGCTGGAGCAGGCGGTCAGTGGGGCTGCTCCAGGGCCTGGATGCCACCTGTGCTCACCTGGAGCCTGATCTCCAGCCTTTCCTGACCGGCTGCCACCACGCACTTTGATGCTGGGATGCTGCCCTTTTTTTCCTTCTGCGGCCTTTTTGGAGCTATTTCTTGGGTCCTACGTTCTTAGTAGAACAAAGTAACACATGAGCCAGCCATCTCTCCAGCTGATGTTTATTTCCACTGTTCTTTTCACACCGTGGCCCGTGGAAGCTCCTTAATGAAGCCCCCTTCCTGGCTGATCATCCGTCCTTTAGCATTTGGGTTTCAGGGAGGTGGTGCCCCAACCATCAAAGGGCATCATTTCCAGATTTCTAGGAGGAAATGGGAGGAGAGCTGGAGGTCCCCTGCGGAGGTCCCCTGGAGGTCCCCGGGGGCAGTTCTGAGGGGCTGTGGCGTCCCCAGGGCCCAAAACAGCACCGGACACTCACACAGAACTCGAAGCTCGCCCACTTCAGCTCCCAATTAGCCTCATCGTTTTTATCATTCTTATTCTTCAGAGGAGGACACTGGGGGTCAGAGAGGTTAAAATAGCCCGCTGCACTTCCTACTTACAAACATCGTGTCTAGGACCCAGATCTCTTGCCTGGAGCCCAAGCCACTTCCAGCCAGGACCACTCCTGCTTCCCCAGCTCGGATGCACAGCATCGCCTGTCTGACGGCCCATTCAGCTCCCATTCATCCGTGTCAGCTTTGCTTTGCACATTTTCTGGGGGGAAGAATTCTAATTTGGCTTTGAAAGCATTATTAATACTGATTTCACAGTTTTCTTTGTTACTTTTGGAGCCATTCTTTTTTTCCAGGTCTCGGATAACTTGGCCCCAGCGGCCCCCGCCCCCTACTCTCACAGCCTCCTCCACACCTTCTCATCACTCCTCCTTCAGGCCAGCTGACTCCGGGTTGGTTTTCCGCAGCGGAACTTCCTGGCATCTGTGCCTGCCCCCCAGAACATTCTGCCCTTCCTGGGAACATGCCTTTGAGCTTGCCGAAGTCTGCTTTCCCTCCTACACATCCTGAGGGCTGCCTGGGCTCTGGCGGGCTGGCTGCCCCTGCCCCCTCGCTCCCGGCCCCACAGCGCCTTCCCCTTCATGGGTTACCTGCAAGCATCGACTTCACATGGATGAACAGCCTTTCTCCATGGGAGCGAAGCATAATGCCCACCACTCAGTCATCTCCAAAATTGTTCTTTAACTGTCCGTGTCCCCAGTTTCATTTTTCTTAAGCATTCAATTAAATTAAGCTGCCAGCATGGTGCACATTTTAATTTTCCTGTTTTACACTGGATAATAAATAGTGAGAGGTAACAGCATGGCCTCCTCCCTTGGCCTTCTCTTCTCCCCCTCACCCCTCACTTCTCTACAGCTTGTTCCCTGAGTGTGTCTGAGTGTCTTGAGGGTCTCAGACCTCAAGGATCAGCCTGGGTCAGGCAGGCTGGCAGAGCCGTGACTGTGCACCTGCTGCAGTCCCAGGCTCAGTCCCCCAGGCCGGCGGGAAGGGGTGAGAAATCCAGGGCAGCCAGACCGCTCTTGGTGGGTGAGAGCTGCAGGCAGACACACACAGCCCTGCCTCTGAGCTGTGCCCGTCTCCAGGTGGCAGCAGCCAGAGCGCGGAGAAGGCAGTTGAGTTGCAGCCGCTCCGTGCCTCCGGCCCTCGGGAGCTCGCACCCCTTCTCAGGCCAGCTCAGACCTCACCCTTCTCGAGTGCAGGCCGCCCGGCTGAGCAAGCTCCCTGACTCTGCCAGCAGCTCTGGGCCCAGGCCACCAGTCTCCAAGACAGAGTCTCTTCGGCAGAGGCAGGGGGGCAGGCTTGTCACATGGGGAGTGCCCAGGGCCAGGCACCTGGTGTGATGGCAAACTCATGCTTGTGAAAGAAAAAGCACCGATAATTGAATTATTTCTCTAGGTCAGGTTTTGTTCTAAACCCTTTAGCCACATTATTTTATTTAATCTCAGAGTTCTAAAACAGGCGTCGTTGTCGCCTTTTTAAAGAAGAGAAAACTATGATGCTCTGAGGAACCCAATAATGTCCCCAAGTAGGTGGTGGCACCAGAGCTCAAACACAGACTTCCAGTCTGGTCCTTTTTTTTCCTGTCAAGCCATCTGTCCCCACTTCTCTTCCCCAAGGAGACCTCGGTGGTATTTCCAGAATAACTGTTCTAAAATGGTTAGAATTCGGCCAGTCCTTTTGTCGGTTTCTCTCGGGGGCATGACTCGCTGATATCAGCAGGTTTAGGACATTAGTTTGAGGAAACCGCAAGAGGGCAGACCCTGGAGTCTGACTATTTGGGTTTAATCCCTGTCTCAAATCTTATTAGGTCTGGGCTCTTTGCCAAGCCTCAGTTACTTCATCCTTAAAATGGGTTCAGCTTCTCTAGCAAGAAGGCCTCAAACTGCAATGCCTTCAACAAGACGAATGTTTGCTTTTTTCTCACATTCCCACCACAGGTGCGGGGCCTCCTTCCAGGAGCTCATTCAGGGACTGGGTTCCTTCCTCCTAGTTCTCAGTAATCCCCTGGGGGACTGTCCTCTGTGTGGTTGAAGCTAACCCACCACAGCCAAGTCTAGCTGCCAGGGAGCCTGGGAACAGAGTCTCTCGCAGGCAGCCCTGTGCCCTGATAGAACTCAGGGAGGCAGACCCAACATGTGTTTTCCAACCTCACCAAGCAACTCAGTTCTGGGTGGACACTGACTCGGTGTCCTACAAGTTTAATTCATTTCTGACACTGTCCATCTCGAGGAGAGTGTCAGATCCCACAGGTTAAAGACTGTCCCACAAGACTGCCTCCCCACTTGAGATGTCAGTCACACCTCCAGATTGTCACGTGTGCTTCTGACCAACTAGCTATAAGTCGGAGGCCCCAAGACCCCCCTTCAAGTTTGATTAATTTGCTAGAGTGGCTCCCAGAACTCGGGGAAACATTTACTTACATTTACCAGTTTCTTCTAAAGGACACAGTTGAACAGCCAGATGGAGAAGTACATAGGGCAGGAGTCCAGAAATGTCCCAAAAGCAGGACCTTCTGTCCCCATGGACCCGGGATGTGCCACCCTCCTGGCATGTGGACGTGTTCACCAACCCGGAGGCTCTCCTCTCTGGACCCCATCTTTTGGGTTTCTATGGAGGCTTCATTACCTAGGGACGGCTGGTTAAATCATTGCCCGCTGGCGATCAACTCAACCTACAGCCCTTCTCTCTTCCCCAGAGGTCAGGAACGAACGGACGGAAAGGTCCAACTCTCCACTGAGGGTTTGTTCCCCTGACAACCAACCTTAGGTGACCTAGGGGCTTCCCAAAAGTCACTCATCAATATAATAAGAGACGCTTTATTGCTCTCCTCACTTAGGAGAGTCCCAGCGTCTTAAGAACTCTGTGCCAGGAACTGGGATAAAGACCAAGTACAGACAGTGCTGGATTCAGGGTGGTTTGACTCAGGATTTTTCAGCTTTATGACGGCGTGAAAGCGATATGCATCCAGCAGAGTCTGTACTTTGAATTTTGAATCGTGATCTTTTCCCAGGCTAGGATATACACGGGGATCCTCTCTCTTGACACTGGGCAGTGGCAGCGAGCCCCCACTCTCGGTCAGCCACACAATCACAAGAGTGAACAACTGTTAGGCTTACAACCACTCTGGACCCAGACAGCCATTCCGTTTCTTTCAGTACAGTATTCAATCAATTACACTAGATATTCAACACTTTATTATAAAATAGGCTTTGTGTAAGATGATTTTGCTCAACTGCAAGCTAATGTAAGTGTTCTCAGCACGTGTAAGTTCGGCTAAGCTAGGAATTCGGGAGGTTAGGTGGATTAAATACATTTTCGACTTCTGCTATTTTCAACTTACGACGGGTTTATTAGGACATAACCGCATTGTAAGCTGAGGAAGATCGGTACTTATTTCTTATTATGAATCACATACCACAGCAGCGTTCTGTTGCTAAAAGGAAAAGGGAAAATGAATGCTGGGAGATGATTAGCAACCTTTGCCAAAGGCAATAATCCTGGACCCCGTAGTTTCTCTGGGAAGATTGAATAAAACAGAACATAAAGCTTTGAGTATAAAAGGTTGGTGTTTGCTAAAACTTCCTGAAATGGTTTTATTACTGTCATCACTGTCATCATCCTCACCATCTTCTCCATCACCATCAACATCACCATCTTCATCACCACCACCACCACCATCCTCCTCCTCCTCCTCATCTTCATCACCACCACCATCCTCCTCCTCCTCATCCTCATCACCACCACCACCATCCTCCTCTTCCTCCTCCTCCTCCTCATCTTAATCACCACCACCACCATACTCCTCCTCCTCCTCCTCCTCATCTTCATCTCCATCACCATCCTCATCACCATCACTGTCATCAACACCATCCTCACCATCATCTCCATCACCATCATTATCATCATCATCATCCTCACCATCTTCATCACCATTATCACTATCATCATCTTATTCATCATCTCTGGTAATGCCCATCAATCACCAGCAACTACAATAACTGGGCTTGTGTTAACATTCCTGTTCCCCAGCCACTGGTATGCTTTCCCAATGGCTGCTGCCTCCATTTTCTTTCAGAATTCAAAAGCAAACAGAAGCCTAATTTATCATTACATCAGGCTCAGTAAACGATAGTTTGATATACTAGTTCCTGCAAGTTTTAAAATCAGTTTTGATCATAAGAAATTCACAGTAAGCCTTGTGTATAGTTTTAAAATTGTATACTCTTTGACCTAGCCACTTTGCTTTTGAGATTTTCCGTGAAGGAAATAACCATAGAGAAGCAAAGAGGTTTATCTCCTGAGATGTTTCTCCCAGCAATGTTTATGACCGCTGAAAAGCTGGAAACAACCGAAATGTTGAAGAATCGAGACTTGGTAAAACAAATTACACTACACTCGTATTATGGAATACTATGTAGTTTTTTGTAAAAATTATGTTGTCAAGGGATATTCAAATATATGAAAAAATGTTCACGATATATTTGTTAAATGAAAAAGTCTATTTCAAAACAGTATGTGAAATTATAATCCCAGTCTATGGGGGAAAAACAGATATCATGAAGAATGTGGGCTCTGGAGGCAGAAAGATTTGAATCCCTGTTCTGCTATGTACCAAATGTAGGATCTTGGGTGAGTCCTTTGAATTTTGTGCCTCAGTTTCCTCATTTGCAAAATGTGGATTATAACAATTCCTTCCTCAGAGGGCATCCAGGTAAAAGTTCTTCCCTTTATTTCAGTGCAGCATACCTGGGAGGTGGCCCTCCAGCTGCTACTTGGATGCCTCCAGTGAACGGGGCCCTCACGACCTCCCAATACTGTCTGTAACAGTAGTAACTCGAACAGCAGATTGCACAGTGAGTGGATGGAGCCCACCTTGAAGCTCACATCCTCAAGGTTGGGTCTTGTGTTCCCACTGTTATTCCTATAAAAAGGCAGGGGACAATGACACATACATGCGTTGTTGCAGGGGTTCAGCTCCTTTTCTGGATCCCCAGAAAATTCGTGTCGATTGTTCCTGGAACCCTCTGTAGGCTATTCCAGGAGTGAGAGGCTGATGACAAACCATCCTTGGTTCTGTTGTCAGAGGGTAAAGACAGACCCTGGAGGAGCTTAGTTATGGAAAAGGAGCTCACAGAGCCCTAGGCTCACCTCCAACTGGAAGAACCTGTGACAACGGCAAGCACAGGGCTGACGTCAAACTGGAGATCAAGAAATGCTCAGAAAGTCTGGGGCAGCTCTGCCACCAAAGAGTCAGGTGATCTGAGGCAAGTTACTGCAGAGAAAGGAGAGATGAGACACAGGGACCACAACCTTCTTCTTTTTTTTTTTTTAAAGATTTTATTTTTTCCTTTTTCTCCCCAAAGCCCTCCGGTACACAGTTGTATATTCTTTGTTGTGGGTCCTTCTAGTTGTGGCACATGAGACACCGCCTCAGCGTGGCTTGATGAGTGGTGCCATGTCCGCCCCCAGGATTCGAACCAACGAAACACTGGGCCTCCAGCAGCGGAGCGCGCGACCTTGGCCATGGGGCCGGCCCCCCGCAGCCTCCTTTTAAGGCAGGGTGGCCCTTTACTTAAATGCCACCTGACGCGAAGTCCGATGCGCCAGATGAAGGAGGGAAGATGCTGTAGCCAAGGACGGGGATGCAGAACATGAGTACTCTCCTCCACCACCTGTACCCGGGGACAGGGGGGTCTCTGCAGGAACTGGCTGCATCCTCATCCTCATCTTCATTACACCCTAAAAATAACCCAGCAGTACTCTGCGAGGCAGCCAAAGATGGGAACAACCCAAAGTCCATTGACGGACATGTGGAGAAATAAGTCAAGGCACATCCACACAATGGAATCCTACTCAGTCATAAAAGGGAGGAAGCGCTGACACACGCTAATACAGGGAGAAACCTGAAAACATGACGCAAAGTAACAGAGCCGGTCACGGAAGGCCCGGCATCGTAAGGTTCCATTTGTATGTAACATCCACAATAGGTAAATCCTGAGAGACAGAACCAGATCGGTGGGTGCCAGAGAGCGGGGGGCAGAGGAGAATGGGGGAGTAATAGCTAATGGGTACAGGTGTCCTTTTGGGGTGATGAAAATGTTTAGGAAGTAGATAGCGGCTGCGGTCGCACATGTTGTAAGTGCACTAAATGCAATTGTTCCATTTAAACGTGGAACTGTTCACTTTAAAATGGTTAATTTTATGTCATGTGAATTTTAGCTCAATAAAAACAATCCAAAACAAAATAATAGTAACACCTACACCCAGAGCAGAATCCTGTTCACCTAACCCACGCACAGCAACAGCCAGAGCATTTCACACTTCACAGCTCTTGTTTTGGCCTCCCCACTCATCTGTAGGGGAAAGCTGCCCTCTCTTTGGGGTTTATCTGCCAGGCCCAGACCCTGGGTCGCTAGGCTCCTGATCTGATGCTCTTCTCAGCACTGGACAGCCGCCCTTCCTTACTCTGGGGCATGTCCCTCCTTGGCACTCCAGTGGCTTCCCGTGGCCCTGTAGAAGGGCAGCGGCATCTGGCCATGGCCTGGGGGGTGCTGTTCACCGTGCGGGAAATCATATTCAGGGCACCAAGCCGCCACCAGTCAATAGCGAGGTGCCCAGTGCTCTAAGGCACCTCTCCCGGGCTGCTACCACCCAGCAGGTGGTGGGTGCCATGTGTAGGGGTGGAAATAGGCCCCATTCCAACAGCAAACAATGATTGAGTGTCCACCATGGATACCTGTGCAGACCCCGTGCTGGGTGCTGGGTGCTGGGGCGTCCATGGTGAACAGGACTCACCTGGAACCCCAGAGCAGGGAGCTCACAGCCTAACTCAGGAGCCAGGCTTCCTAACGAGGCCACTGTGTGCAGCCTCCTGAGTATTCTGAGAGAAGAGTGGGAGCAGGGGACCGCATGGTAGGGGGGGATCCCGGGGCGTGATTGCCAAGCTGCTACTTGAAGGAGACGCAGGAGTTGTCAACCATATCATCCATACCCAGATGGATGGGGGAGGGACGATTCAGGGAACGCCTTCCCCTCCCCCTTAAGACCCACCTCCATGCTGGTGAAGCTCCTGAGCCGGGAGCGTGGGGCCAGTGCCAGGGCTGGTGTACTAAAGTGAGGGCGGGGCAGGACAAGGACGTGATGGGGTCTGCATTTGGGCAATGCCCCACCAGCAGCTGGGAGACTAGACTGGCGGGGAGCTAGCCTGGGGTGGGGAGATTGGGTGGCCAGATGAGAAGTAATTTTAGTTTCCTGTGTGATGCTGAAGGCAGTGAGCCAGGAGGAAGGGTGGAGCTAAGAGGTATCGGGAGGAGGGGTCAGCCGGGCCTGGTGTTGAAGACTTGACTGGGGAGGGCAGGCAGGGCCGGGAGAAGAGAATGCCTGGCCTGCACGGTGATGGACGTGGGGCCTTTTAGGGAGATTGGGACATGGAGGGAGGGGGGTACAGATTGGGAAGATGGTGGAAGGTGCTTAGTATAATGTGCCTGGGAGCCTCCAAGTAGAGCCATCGGGGGTGGGGGCAGGAGAGACCCTACTGGACCTCGGGAGACCTGGTGGTGCAGGCCTCCAAATCTGTGAGTGCTGGGACTGAATACATGACAGACAATGTCTGGAACATGTGGGAAAAGAGAACTCTGCCCCACAACCTGCAGCAAACAGCCCAGGAAGTGCGCCAGAAGCTCTTCAGCCATCAGCCCCAAACCATCACCTGTCCTAGTCTTTGCTCCCTCTTCAACTCAGGACCCCCTGGAAAGCCAGAAGTGCCCCCTAACCAACCCCATCGAGTGCTCTTCTTCATGTGGCTGCCTCCATCTTCCCCAGGACCCCAGCCCCTGTTCCTCCATGAAGCTCTCCCACCTGCCTGCCTGCCTTTGAGTCTCTGCCCAACACGAGTGCCAGTGGCCTCCCCGCTTGCTCCCGCAGATCCTGAGCAACCAGTCCCTGCTTGTTCTCCTCTGGGTGGTCTTTGTAATGTCCACAGTGGTCAGGATCCTTTGTGTAACTGAAGCCTGGGAATGGATTGGTTACTAGGGGAAGTGTGTCATGGAGAAGAGAAGAGCCCCGGAGCCAGAATCCTGGGGAACCCAGGCATTTACGTGCGGTAAAGGACTGAGAAGGAGGAAGGGCCAGAGATCCGGAGGGAGACGCATGAGTGTGCGCCAGCGTGTGCATAGAGACCTCGGGCTTACCCAGGCTCATAGGGCAGAGGCTGCAGAGCCAGCCTGGAGCCCCAGCCCAGCCTGCATGCTCCACACACCTCGTTGGCCTCGTCATGGCGCCATGGCTGGGTCAGCCTCGAGCTCTGCACTGACCTGGGGAGAAGTCCCCATCCCCTACCTACGCTTGTCCCCAAACCCTCACACTCTCTTCGCCCACCTGTTGATGAAGATGAATCTGATTTAATAATCCTGTTGCCGGCGTGTGCTGTGCCCACTCCCATGACTAGACAGGTTCTCAAGACACCAGAAAACACACCAACAGAAGGCACGAAACTTAAGTCCTTCCTTCAAGGCCTCATCACCTGCAGGGCTCTCAGCCCCACCATGGACAGCGCCAATTGCAACAATTCCTGACTAGAGGAAACAGACCCCAGGGATGTCCAATTTACCGTTACTAAGCCCATTCCAAGCAATCAGGTGTCAAGAATTAATGCCACTTGGCTTTGCAGGGACGGACAAATGCCTTCTCAAATGAGCTTTGACACCGACACAACTTAGGTTAACCGTGACCTGGAGGCAGAGGTCCTGAGCGACCACAGAATGAGCCAACCTGCCCAGCGCGCTTCGACAGCACTGAGTTTACTGAAGGCCTACTGTGTGCCAGGCTTCAGGGTCACAGGGATCAACATGGAGCAGCCCCCTCCTCAAGGCACCTCCATCATGGGGGCTGGGAGTTAAATGGAATCAAGACGAGTAACAAAGATGAGTTCAGCACAGCGTCTGGCGCAGAGTAGGTCTCTTGCCTAACAGTTTATAATGCTTTTCCCAGTCCATCCCCACAACAAGTCATGAGGCAAGTCCATTCTGTCACAATGTGTGAAGGAGGGAACTGAGGCACAGAGAGGTTGAGTAACTTGCAAAGATCACTATTTCAGCCCATTCAGGCTTCTGTAACAGGAATATCATAGACTGAGGACTCAAACAAACATTTACTGCTCATGGTTTGGAGGCTGGAAGTTCAAGACGAAGTCTCCAGCAGGTCTGGTGTGTGGTGAGGGCCGGCTTCCTAGCTTATAGGCAGCCATCTTCCTGTTGCGTCCTCACATGGTGAAAGGGGTGAGGGAACCCCCTGGGGTCCCTTTTATAAGGGCGCTAATCCCATTTGTGAGGGCTCCACCCTCATGAGCTAATCACCTCCCAAAGGCCCCACTCCCAACGCCATCACATTGGGGGTTAGGATTTCAACATATGAATTTGGGGGGACGCAGAGAGTCTATAGCAGTCACACTGTCAGGAAGCGGATTTGAATCCATGCATTGCCTCTCACAGTTAGCACACCGCTGTTGACTCTGTTGCGCTCTGGGCCCCTGACCTCCCAGGGGGCCAGCCTTCACGAGGGAAAGTGTAGTGCTTCGCGAGGTTTTCATTTTCTCTCTGGCTTTACTGAGATATAATTGCCATATAACATTGTGTAGGTTTAAGGTGCACAATGTCTCGATTTGACACACTTATATACTGCAAAATGATCATCATCATAACATTAGCTGACACCTGTATCACATTATATGATTGCCACTTCTTTTTTTGTGATGAGAACATTTAAGACCTACTCTCTTAGCAAGTTTTGACTACGTCATACAGCACTACTAACTATAATGACTATGGTGTACATTAGATCCCAGAATTATCTATCTTATAACTGGAAGTTGGTACCCTTTGACCAACATCTTCCCATTTCTGCCACCCCCAGCCCCTACTAACCACCATTCTCCTCTTCGTATCTATGAGTTTCACTTTTTAAGGTTCCGCATAAAAGTGAGATCATACAGTATTTGTCTTTCTCTGACTTATCTCATTCTCCATAATGTCCTCGAGGTTCATCCATGTTGTCACAAATGGCAGGATTATGGTCTTTCTCATGGCTGGATAATATTCCATTGTATATATACCACATCTTCTTTATCCATCCGTCGAGAGACACTTGGGTTGTTTCATATCTTGGCTGCTGTGAACAATGCTGCAATAAGCGTAGCAGTGCAGCTATCTCTCTGAGATCCTGTTCTCGTTTCCTTGGGATAAACACCCAGGAGTGGAATTGCTGGATCATATGGTAGGTCTAGTTTTAATTTTTTGAGGAACCTCTATACGGTTCTCCCCAGTGGCTGCACCAATTTACATTCCCACCAGCAGTGCACCAGCGTTCACTTTTCTCCACACCCTTGCCAACGCTTGTCATTTCTAGTCTTTTTGACCATGGCCATTCTAACAGGTGTGAGGTGACACGGCGTTGTGGTTTCGAATCACATTTCCCAGATGCTTGGTGACGCTGAGCATATTTCATGTACCTGTGGGCCATCTGTACGTCTTCTTTGGAATAATGTCTATTAAGTTCCTCTGCCCATTTTTTACTCAGATTGTTTTTTTTTTGCTATTCGGTTGTATGAATTCTTTATATATTTTGGATATTATCCTCTTATCGGATATATGATTTGCAAGTATTTTCTCATGCATAGTTTTAAAACATCTATAAATACCCATTTTAAATTTCCTCTTTTAGGGGAAATTGACACCCACGGTTAGAGAAAACAGACGAAATGCCACCACCACCTACTATTTCATTCCAAGGTTTCAATGTCTGCCACCTTAAAAATATTTAGTGACTTTTTAAAAATTCAAATAAACTAAAAATAAATTGACTAAGGCTTAATGAAGAAATTTATTTAAACATCTCTGGAAAGGGAGTGCACAAAAAGTATGCAAATCCTGGGTAATCTGCGCTCTTCAAAAGCACTATTGGGAGCTGGCTTTCCATGCAAACGTGGTCCAAGAGTGAATGGAACGAGCAACTTTATTGTGGGTGGACTTTATTTTTCTTCCTAAATTGACTTTTACCTCAAAAGACTTGGAACTTTTGTGCCCATGACAACGAAGCTTTATTTTTGGTCTGGCTTTGTTTCTCTGGTTTCTGAATCAAGGATTCTCTTTGGACCCACCAGTGAATCCAGGCTGCTGGAGACAGTTTCTCCCCAGCCCCAGGCCTGAGGAGCACAGCAGGGATGGAAAATTATTGGAGTCTATACTGAGAGCCACGGGTCTTAAAACCAGCCCCTCCGGGCGTTCACAGTCACAGTTAGGGCGATGCATTTCAAATGCAAATCCTTCCTCATTCTTTGAGAATAACTGAACATTTAACTCCGAAGCCATTTCACAATTAGCCTGCTTCCCTCAGGGAAGCTCAGCCATTGGTAAATTCAAACCCACTGCTCCAGCAAAGGATCCCTGAGAACTTTGCTTTCAGCGTTAGTCAGACGAGGAGCTTAAGTGCAGCAAGCGGGTTCCCATTTGGACTGAACTCTCGGTGGCCCATCTGTGCCCCCTCCCCAGAGCCTACTCAGAACCAGCATCCACTGCATTTCTGCACCTTTTGCAAAGTGGTTTAAAGCATCATCTTGTGTGACTTTCACACAGGCTTCCTCGGGGTCTGGGAGGGTATTTGTGCTTGCAGTGGAGGAAACTGAGGCAGGAAGGGGCAGGTGCTTTGCTCAGGTGACTGTGGTCCTTAGTACCTATTGTAGCCGGTAAGGTGCAGGATGAAGGGGATCAGAAGATGCCACCCCAAAATATGCCGCTGTGGTTAAAAGATTAGTTTGAGCTGAAGGCAATTGAGAAACAGCAGATGCAGGAAAAGCTCTCTGCTGTCCTCCACCTGATGTAAGTTTCCCTTTTGAAGGTGTCCCCCTCGCTTGTGCCAGCATGGTAAGGACAAACCGTTGTCACTGGAGATGGAGACAGCACTGAGATGGGGCTGCTTTCACGAAGAAACCTCGCTAAGTAACTCGTATCTTCCATCAGCTTCTCCGTGCACTGACCGAACCACAATTCACTGCCCCTTGAAGCCCAGACCCCTTTCCGTTCACCTTGTCGCTTTTCCTCAATTTATCACCCTTTGTTGGAATGGTTTGTAAGCTCCTAGGTCTACCTGCCTCCTTGGGTCCTCACTTCCTTTTCCATGAGGCCCCCACGTGCATACGTAATACACCTTTTCTCCTGTTAATCTGTCTTATCAGTTTGATTCACGGGGCCCAGCCACTGAACCTGAGAGGGTAGAGGAAAAGCGTGTCTTCCCTACAATGGCCAGACCGTGGCGCCCTCTGCTGGTGTCCGATCACCTAGGGATCAGCCACTCGAGACTGGTATTATATCAAAGCAGCGTTTCCTGTGTTCCAGAGGTTTGTATGTCAGTAACCTTTTTCTGTCAGTTGCTAAATATTTTTGATTTGTGAACCACACAGGTCCTTGGCACCACAACTCAGCTCTGTCACTGTAATTTGAAATCAGCCATAGGTAATATGCAAACAAATGAGCATGGCTGTGTTCCAATAAAACTTTATTTACAAAAGTGGGCAGTGGGGCCAGATGGTGATCTGGCCCCTGGCAGTAGTTTGCTGACTCCTAATCTATAGGGTGACAGGGTGCCAGGAGACACGAGCATACGGTGGATCACAGCAAATTTTGAGTGAACAATGTGATAAAACTACACATTTCTACCCCTATGAGTGTGAAAAAATCACTAAAAAGTTTTCCCAAGGGTACACCCTTTCCCAAAATGCTGTTGCTTTCATTCTACATGGAGTAATTGTCATCTTCAAATGGGATGGCTGCAGAGTGGCCAGCAGACCTGTGTCCCACATCTGACTCCCGCGGGCCAGCCCTACCACTGGTGGCCCCACACCAGCATCTCACCTCTTCTGGGCCTCTCGTCATTACACAGGGTGACCACGCAGCTCAGTGTGCCAGGACAGCCTCCAGACAGGCCTGTGATCCCGGCCCAGCGCTAATAGCACTCTAGTCACTCTCGACAGGTCTGGTCTGCATGATGAATTATGTAGCCACACCATCAGCGTGGCACAGGAGGGCCGGCACTCACACATTTAGCACATGTTCACTGAGTGAATCGACATGCCAGGCACAGTGCCCAGCTATGTAGAGACAAAGATCAATAAAGGAAATGTATACTGCATAGACATTGTATCTGTGTGTGTGTGTGTACACTGTATATAAAATATTGTACATGGCAACATTGTGTGTATATATATATATGTACAATGTACATACAATATTGTGTGTATATACATGCACACAATTTAGATACAATATTATTTATATAAATACACACATACACACACAATGTACACACAATATTGTGAATATATACATGTGCACAAGGTACATACCATCTTACTTGTATATACATTTATATATACACTCACAATGTGTACACAATATTTTTATAAGTACACCCATAATGTATATACAATATATAGATTGCAATGACCTCTCAGCATATATATATACATACGTCTGAGCCTTAGGTCAAGTAGCCCTAGCCTGGTAGGGGAGGAGGATGAGGACACAGCACCATGGCAGGGGAAGTTCCAATGCCATGAGAGCAAGCAGAGAAGGCTTCCTGGAGGAAGGGGCATCTGGATAGAATTTTAGAGAAGGCAGAAGAGTTAGTCAAGCAAAGGAAGAATTCTGAGTGCCCTGCCAGCAGCCGGGACAGCAAAGCTAAGTTTCCAGAAAGCAGAAGCAGCTCGTTTGTGGAAAGTGCTGCCTGCGTTCCGGTGCTGCTGGGAAGAGGAGCTCTTCCGGTGTGTGCACAGATTTCTTTTCACCTCATTAGTATGAAACACTTCTTTCACACTATCCCGAATTCCTCTTTATTAATAACAGACCTCATAATTTACATGTAATTTGTTGTTGGTTTAATATCTAATTACAAACCTCTAATTATCTCCTCACCTCGTAGTGAATCGGCTGGCTCTGTAACTGCACAGGCAAAGACAGTCCCGCGTAGTTTACTCACACAGCACCTACAAACAACCTCACCAGACCAAACGGGAAGGCGATCCGACCACTGCATCCCCGGCTGGGCTCGCGGTGACCTGTTTCTCCGCAGCATTTGAAGTGCCCCGTGGTGGAACCGCCCTGTGCACCACACACAAGCCTCACTCGCGCCTCCCGCAGCTGCGTGTCCTCACCCGCCCCCACCCAGACCCAAGGTGACTCGAAAGAAGAAGGGAACCAGATGGTTGAGTTAACATTTAAGTAGCACAAATGTGTGTGTGTGTAAATAATTTGGCATATGGTAAATGCTATATAACATATAATATACACTTTACTAGTAGCACATGCCATATCACACATAATGTAACAGAAAACTCACAGCATGTACACATATGTATTCATTTTCTGTTGCTGCTGTAACAAATTATCACACAGTGGCTTAAAACAACACCTACTCGTTGTCTTGCCGTCCCGTGGATCAGAAGTCCGGGCACAGCACAGGTCACCGGGACCCTCTGCTGATATCAAGCTGTCTGCTGGGCTCTCGTCTAGAGGACAGAGTAAGGTTCTGGGAGTGAGGTTCTGCTTCCGAGCTCATTCAAGGTTTTGGCCAAACTTAGGCCCTCGTGGTTGTAGGACTGAGGTCCCATTTCCTGGCTGACTGTCAGCTGGGGGCCAATCTTGGCACTTAGAGGCTGCCGGAATTCCTTCTCATATTTTCCACGTGGCCCCTCCAGCAATGGTGGGCCAAGTCCCTCTTACACTGTGAATCTCTCTGACTCCTTTTTCTGCTTTTAAGGGCTCATACGGTTACACTGGGCCCACCTAGTTGATCCAGGATAACCTCCCTGTTTTAAGGTCAGCCAATGAATACCCATCATTCATCTGCCGAGTCCCTTCACGGCAGTGCTTAGGTTAGCATTTGAATTAGCAGGGGGTGGGAATCTGGCACATCTTTAGATTCTGCCCACCTGTCTATACACACATACACATGATATATTGACATCCAGTAACATCAGTCACGAAATGATTGGACCTTATGCTAATCCATGAGAAATGGAACTAAAATATGCCCTGATTTATGAAAAGCACATGACAGAAATATGATTCCCTGGATTATAAAGGGAGAAATATTTAGTTATCTACTCATCAATGTTTTACTGTTCGATTTGAACGTTAATTTTCTGAATGCGTGCTTTCTTATGGCCATGACTGACATTTGTTAAAAGCTAGGATCCAGGATGCCACACACGATTCTAAAAGAGAACTTACCAGACAGATGCTGAGACAGCCCTTGCAAAAACAGCCCCGAAAGAGGGACAAGCATGGGGCTGGTAAACAAGCGCCAGGGTCCAGATTCAAACCTGCGGCTCTCCAACGTTCACGGCAGCACTGTCCATAACAGCCCCAGAGTGGAAACAGCCACACATCCAACAGCTGATGAATGCACAAACAACGTGTGGCCTATCCCCACGACAGACTGTTATTCATCCTTAAAAGGAGTGAAATTCTGACTCAGGCAACAACGTGGATGAACTTTGAAAACATCACACTGAGTGAAAAAAATCCAGACACAAAAAACCACATACTGCATGACTCCATTCATGCAAAATGTCCAAAACTGGCAAATCCATAGGAATAGAAGTAGATTGGTGGTTGTTGGAAGAAAATGGCAGGACTGCTCATGGGCACAGGGCTCCTTTTGGGGTGATGAAAATGCTCTAAAATGAAACAGTCACAAGGGTTGCACAACTGTAAATACAGTAAAAACCACTGGATATTCTAAAATTCGCTTTAGAAGGGAGCGTTTTATGGTATGTAAATTATATCTCAATAAAAGCTTTAATCGACACTCTGCATTGAATGTCTCGGACTCGATCCTGCAGACGCTGATGCAGGGGAAAGGTTTTATGCAAGAAAAAGATATGCTCAGCTCTGCGTTTTAGTCACTCCTTTGTGCACAAACACACACATTCAGTGTGTCACCAACCTGCGAAGTAGCAGCCATGGCACCAGGCCCAGGACCCAGTGAAGAGTGAGACAGCCTGCCCGTCTGGAGCGGAGTCTGAGGGCTGAGGCAGACTTCAAACCACCAGTTATCCCAGACTTCTCCCAGACAGATGTTTAAGCACGCCTCACTACACCTATAAGTTATTATTAAATAATAATTTGTGTAAGTGCTCTGGAAAAGTACAGGCTAGCATTCAACAGGAGAAACTGGGAGCACGCCAGTACGGGGGGCTGTGCACGGTTTTCCTGAGGAGAAGATCCTCGGTTGAGACCTAAGAAGCGAACAGACTTCACCAGGTGAAGGAGCAGCTGCAGGAGGAGAGCGGGAGCTAGCATGGAGGGACGAGCAGGGGTGAGGGGCCGGAGGAGAGACGGTCCCCGGGCATTTCGAGACTCGGAGTCCCAGGAGGCAGAAGCAGAAAGAATGAGAAGGTTGGAGGTAGATGGGGAGGCCAGCGCTAGACCCCAGAGGCCACTGGGGCCCAGTGAAGATTTGGGACTTTATCCTAAGACCAAAGGGAAAACCCAGAAAAGTTTTAAGAAAGAGAGTGCTGTAGTCATGTTTGTGTTTAGAAAGATTATCCTGGAGGACTTGTGATTCTGGCAAGATCGCAGACCAACTATGTCTTGGGCTGTCTGGGGCTGCTGTGACAAAACGCCATGGACTGGGGACTTAGAAACCACACACCTTTGTCTCTCACAGTCTGGAGGCTGGAAGTCCAAGATCAGGTGCCAGCAGCTTCGGTGTCTGGGGACAGCCTGTCTCTCACCGACGGCCGTCCTCTCACCGTGTCCTCATATGGCAGAAGGGACGAGAGAGCCGCCGGGGGTCTCTCTTATGAGGGCAGAGTCCCATTCAGGAGGCTCCAGCCTCGTGACCTGACCCCCTCCCACAGGCCCCGCCTCCAACATCAGGGCGGGGTGGGGGGGCAGTCAGGCTTCCACACATGAACTTTAGGGGGACACGAACATGCAGACCATAGTACAATAACCCCAATAATCACCCCAGATACTCTGGATAAAATAGAACAAAATCTATTTTAAGTGCATAACTGAGCTTCTAAGAAAGGAAGGAAATACTTTAGTCTCAGGAATGACAAGAGAATTGAAAGTGTGAGGTGGGCAGCTAAGGCGGCAGGTAAAGGGGCAGGTGAGGGAGCAAGTAAGGGGGCGGGTGAGGTGGGCAGGGGAGGCGCCAATTTGCCTTGTAAAGATGAGCGTGAGCTTTAACACCAAAGTGTCAGCAGCGGAGGAGGCTGAGACCCCTCCAAACTGGGGAGTCAGACTCGCGATCCCTGTGGAAGAATGCTACCCTTAACTGTTGCAACCTCCGTGGTGGTGTGAACACCCATCTGTACAAGGACAGATGAGGAAGTTCAGATGCCTCTGCCTGGATTTGGGGTGAAAAGGAAACATGTCTGAGTCAAAATGAGCCTGGAGCTGAGCCGCACACAAGTGTCCACGCCCATCGTATCGACACGCTCTAGTGAATCCGCTGGATGCTTGGCTGTGCAAACCCAGACTTCTCCAGAGGGCCCTCCCCTACCGCCAAGGGCCCCTCACAGGAAACAAGGTCCCAGGAGGAAGCCCAGAGCATCCAGTCAACACCCAGGACTCGGAGGCTCATTCTTCCACGAGGGAGTCCAACCCCTGCGGGCTTCAGAACCTGCGAGAGCTGGCGGGAGGGCCGACACACTGCACAGAGACACAGTGTGGTCGCAGGACGGAAGACACAGCCCCGGGCCCCTCTATCCAACTGCATCTCCACTTGGGGGGCTGCTGGCCCCCCACCTCCTCCCAGCCTACACCCCCTCCTAGTGCCCAGCTCAGGAGGGGACAAGGCCACCTTCCCATGACTCGGGGCCAGAAACCTGAGTCGTCCTCAAGCTCCCTCTTCTCACTCTTCACACCTGACCCCACTCATGATTAAACAACAAAATGAGACAAATTCCCCACAAGTAGAAGAGAATTTGCTGATCTTGAAAACCTTCTGAAACAAAGGCATTACTGTTTTCAAACCATGGGTTGCCGTGCATTTTAGGTTTTGAAATCTGTTTTGGTGAGAGAAAATATCACATATATTAAATTATTAAATTTAGTATACTTAATGAAAGAGGATGGAATAGACAGAACAGAACAGAGAGCATAGAGTACAATAGAAAAGAGAGGAAAATGTCAGAATGAGTCACGTGGAGTCAGGATCTTCGAAGTTCGGAGCCAGGTCTGTTTCAGTTGCACGTGTATTTCTACACGTATATGGGTTCACAGGATCAAGAGTTGTGTGTGTGTGTGTGTGTGTGTGTGTGTGTGTGTGTTTGCTATAGGTCATGAAAGCCACTATGATCGAGTGTATTCATCGAACACATACGGCAAATGTTATGCTTTCCGGAGACATGCCAGCAACAGTCACTTTAAAATCAGGAACAAGACAGGGAGGTGCATTTGTATTCAGCATTGGGCTGGAGGTCCTGACCAGCGTGGAAAGACAAGAGAAAAAATGAACGTTACAAGGATGGAAGAGGAAGAAACAAAAACCGTTGGGATTCACGCTGCTGTGACTGGAACACGGCAAGCCCCGGAGAACAGAGATTGACTTGGAGTAAAGGAAGAGAGCTCTGGGCAGCCTCTGGTGACGAGGTCCAGCCCTCAGAAGTGGCAGTGTGCCATTAGCCCCACAACAAATGACAACAAAATGTAATGCTTTTTAAAAACATCATCTACAATTGGAAAAAAATACAGGGTACCGAGAGGAAATTCCACAGAAGATGTGCAAGACGTTCACAAAGATAGCTAACTTTCGTTGGTAAAGCAAACGAAGGCAAACCTAAATAAATAACGAAGAAGGATATAGTGTCATAAAAATTGTTAATCCTCCCCCAGATTAATCTGTAAAGTCAATGCAATTTCAATAGAAATCCAGAATTTTTCATAAAACTTACCAAACCTATTTTGAAACTTATGTGGAAGAATAAAGAGTTGGGAATAGTCAAGAATGTTCGGAAGAGGAGAGAGAAGACGAGGTTGGGAATGGTTCTTTCTAGACAAGGAGACAGAAGCTCTAGTCACTGAAATGTGGGGGAAAAAATAGAGGACCAGTGTGGCAGAGAAGACAGCACCCAGACACAAGCCCACCTGCATGTGGGAACCTGGTGCAGCAGAGAAGCCCGTTACAGACCAGCGGAGCAAGAAGGGTCTCGTCATGGCCCGGGGCAATTGGGAGGCAAGAGAGAAAATGATGGAATTCGAGCAACATGTGACTACTGAAATAGCACCTTTGTTATTGATAAGGGCTAAGACAGAGGGGTGAGAGCAGGAACAGGCAGTTCTGCCCCTGCGTCCGGAGACGGCCGGGCTGTCCTAAGAAGGACGGATAAGTACAGGGTGGACATTCCCAGCTGCAGGCAATGGACGAGACACACACATAGCAATGAGCCGCCTTGAACACTGACAATCCGGGGGGAAAAGTAAGCAACCAAAGGAAATTTATAGGGCATGACCCAACAATGATGTGTACTGTGCAGGATTTATGTCATCTTTGGGAAATCCCATCAATTGTGTGAACATCAGATGAGACTAAAGGGTTCTCCAGAGGAGCCCTCAGGGTTTTTAAGCAAATGGGTGGTCAGAGCTGGTTAGAGCTGAGATGATGCCAGCCGAATTCAGGAGCTCAGCCCTGAATTTGGTGCCCGACTGGATGCCTTGTGAAGGAAGCAGAGACTCCTGTGGTGGTGATCTGCTCGGTGGTGACCTGCTAGTTCCGTCCAGGGACCAGGGCCTCAGGAAAGCACAGAAGCTGAGGTGGCCTCTGGGCTGGAATGGCTGATGGCCTTGCCAGGAACCAATGAAGAGGAAGCTTCAGGGTCCCTCATGGCTGCCTCTTTCCACTCAGATCCCCTGTCACCCACTCCCTTGGCCCTCGGCTCAGGTATTCACGGAGTGGCCACGGTGTTGGGGACCCAGCCAAGGGGAAGTCGAGGATTTGGGGATACCTTCGGCTTGTGCTAGCAGAAAGGATCCCGTAGATCTGTCACTTCTCCATATGGACTTAGTCACTGCTGGTGTATTACTTTGCTGAGGTTGCCATAACAAGGTACCACCAACTTGCAGAAATCTATTCTCTCATGGTCCTGGAGGCTGCAATTCTGAGATGAAGGTGTCAGCAGGGTTGTTTTCCCCTGAGGTCTCTCTCCCCGGCGTGTAGATGGCCATCCTCTCCCTGTGTCCTCATGTCGTCCCTCTGTGTGTCTGTGTCCTCATCTCCTCTTCTCATAAGGATGCCGGTCACATTAGATTAGGGCACACCCCAATAACCTCGTTTCACCTTAATCAGCTCTGTAAAGACCCTGTCTTCTGATAACTTCAACATGTGGATTTGGGGGGAGGGGGTACAATTCAGCCCGTACCAGGCAGTGACCCTGTGGAGGAATGGCTCCCAGCATTCTCCCCCGCCCACTGGGCCACATCCCCCCACAGTGTGTTGGGACACAGGGGCACCAGGCCAGAGCTATGTCAGGTGGTGAAGAAAGATAACTAAGTTATGGGTCTCATTTTGTGATGTTTGCCGTATTTGTCAGCTTTTTGAAATTTGTAATCTTTTGTGATTTGTTTTCACATTCTAAATAAATATGCATGTTCAAACATAATTTTTCTTAAAGAGGGCATGCAAAACTGAACACGTTTCATGCCTCAGCAAGCCCACAGGGGACCCCCTCCTCTCCCTCCCTGCCTGTAACCGACCGCCTCCGTGAGATGTTTTCAAGGCGAAGCTGCTGAAGTGAAGAAGTGAGACACACAATATTCATGTGAAAGCAACGAGCCCAGAACCTGGCACAGAGTCAGTGCCTAGTACAGACTAGCTTCTTAGATTGTTTTCTCCAAGGTTGTAGAGCAGGTGGCTTACCTGCCAGGTGAACCAGGCAGCACACGTGGGAAGTGAGGAAATGGCAGGGAGGAGAAAACCCAGAGATAGTGCGTGGTTTCTGCCGTGGGCTCAGCCCTGGAAAGGGATCTCTGGGAACCACAGGGGCCCTGTGGCAGGACCACCCCACAGATACTCTAACTCCCTTGCCCATGGTTGAGCGTAATTCCGGGGGTATAATGACCCCTCACTCCTGCTCTCTGGGAACTGTCCCCAGCTGGACCGAGGCCACAGGAAGGGACCAGAACAGCACCTGCTGTGACCAGTTCCTTCATTCATGGGGCAGCCTGACTCACAGACCAGGAAAGCTGATGGTGAGAAGTTTGGTTAGCTGACTTTTTTGACATGACCCTCAGATGTGCTGGGATATCTTAGAAGCGCCCTGTGGATCTGGGCATTCTATTTAGAAATCTGTTTATATCAGGAGTCAATGACTTTTTCTGGAAAGGGCAAGACGGTAAATATTTTAGGCTTTGCAGACCGAGTGGTCTTTGTGGCAACTACTCAAATCTGCCGTTGTAGCATGAACACAGCCACAAACAGACAGTACAGACATGAATGGGCATTGCTGTGTTTCAATAAAACTTTATTTACAAAAGCAAGGTGAGGGCCGGGTTTGTTCTGTGGGCCACAGTTGCTGACCTCTGGGTTATGAATTTTTCACATACTCCCTCGTGGGTTAGTGAGTGCCAGACGTTTCTCTGCTCTGCACCCTTGATTTTCCTTGGTTCACATCTCTCAAGCTCCAAGCACTGCTGTCTACACGTTGGCAAACAATCCACCCAGGGGCATTCACTTCAGGTCCTCCCCAGGAAGTAGATCCAGGAAAGGCTACACTTACCTTAGGTGCCGCTGAAGACACAGTGAGCAGACTCCCCAAGGTTCCCAAATTCACTTTGAAGGGAAAACAAAAACCAACAAGCCTCGTGAAGGCTCTTTGTACACAATCCCTTCTCTTGATTCTGCTGATGCCCTGCTCATCCAGGTCCCTCCACACTCGTTTTCTTAATCTCTCTGGGTCTGTTGTCATGTCTTAAAAGGGGATAAGGACAAGGAGCAGCCAGCTGGCTGTGCTTACATTACGGGGTTGTTTTCAGGATAAGGGACCTGGGTCTCCCCATCCCTTTCCAACACCTTCGCTACCGCTGATGTGAAAAATGAGAGATTGACACCGTTGGTGGTGACGTCGACTTCCCTGCCTCTTTAGGGACAGTGGCAGAGAAGCAGATCATTCCTCTCCTTCCTGGGCTTCTAACCCAACCTGGCCTTCTCCAGCCTGGGGACAGAGTTGCATGGTGCTGAGAATGGTTGAAAAACGACCTCCCTCTGAGCCGGAGGGAAAGACATCGCCAGGGGAGCGGTGGTGGTGGCAATTACAAATTTCAGAGAGGTCACACTTCACCTGTTCTGAGTTATCGGAGCTTCTGCCGTGGTTTCTTACCCTGGCAAAGCAAAGAAATGCATGCCTTTTCCTGAGAACTTTCCCTTAAATTTGGTCCATCACTCCAGGACTGGGAGGCACTGTCGTTGCTACTGGCCTGCTCCCTGCTGGTTGTCCTGACATCACAGAGACCCACCCCCTGGCAGGTTCACCGTGGGAAGACGTGAGGGGGCCCTGGGAGAGGTGGCAGGAGATGACGTGGTTCCCCAATGCTCCCAAAATGAGAAGTGGTGCCTGTGGACTCCTCGCCCCTGGGACCCGTGTCAGTGGGATGCCAGCAAGCTGAGCAGCCCTCAGAACGTCCAGCGCCGCATCCCGCAGGTCTCTTCTGGGACAAGCCAGCTGCCGCTCCTTCTCAAAGGGGCAGATTACAGCATGCGTGAAACTGGTCCCTCTTTTTCATCCAAACTGAGAACCTGAGCAAACGTCCGGAGGCCCTGGAGATAACGGGGGTCCTTCTCCTGGTAACGCCTGGCCTCATCTCTTGGGAGGATCTTACATTAAATAAGAGGACCCTATGGAGGCAGACACTGTCATCTCACAAACGGGAATTTGTGTCCTAAAGAGTAAGCCACAAGACCACCACCAGAGCGGACGGCTTTCTCTGAATATTCATGGAGAACGAACCTTGAACCTTGTGACCAGACCCCCACAGGGCTGGTATTCCAAATGGATGGAGAGATAAATGCCACCCACGCACCGTGGCAAGGACCAGGCGCTGAAGCTCTGAGGGGCCGTGACCCTGAGGGGCTCCTCCTGGCTGATGAACTTTGCTGACCTCTTTCCCCGGCAGGCCAAGACCTCACCCACCAGGTACCTTGGCCCTCGAGGTGGACCATGCTGCTTCAGCAGAGAAAGCACCCTCAGTGGCCCTCCTCCAGCACTCTCTCCTTTGCTGTGAAAATAAAAGAGGCAGGTTTTTAAAGACGTCATTGAGCAAGGGGCTTAAATGTACCTACTGCTTGGACACATGGCCAGGGTCACCTGCCCCTGCCCCTGCCAGGCTGTTCAGAGCACCCTGGAGGTGTCGACAGCAAGTCACATGGCCACAGCCAAGTGGAGCAGAAGCGACGTGCCCGGCAGCCACCGCACTGATAAAGGACGCTCCTGCAGTGTGGGGAAGAGTTGAAACCCCAGTGCAATCAGCACAGTATCCCAGCCCCTCCTTTGAGAATCGCAGCGCGCGCAAGCGTGACGGAGCTCTGAGACGCCCTGAGGTGACAAAACCTGTTGACTGTAGCCCAGCATTCTCCATATTTTTAAACATATGTCCTGTATCCAGAGAACATCTTCTATAATCTGTGTAAATGTCTTTCTGCAGAACACACGTTGAGAACATAACATAATATAAATAACGTGGAATTTATAACCAGCAAGCCTAGTTGCATGAGTTTCATTGTCTCCTGGATCGAAGAAGCCACTTATCCTCTCTCATTTCCAGTCCCTTGTGTCTAAAATTGGAACCGGATTCATCCTACTGACCCACTGGCTTGTGAGGAACCGGGGGAGTGACAGGTGAGAGTTCCACAGTGATGGCGGAGAGATTTAGACCTGTCTGCCGGGGCAGAGAGTGATGGACGAGGACCAGCGAGGTTTGAACTACGAGCTGTAGGATTGGAATGGTCCCAAGAACTCGCCAGGAAGACAGCCAGTGAATGGGGCTGTTTCCATGCTTGGTTTCTGATCATTCTGTTCTGCCAACATTCCAACGCATATGCCACGGATTGTGACAGTTTCTCTACAGGGTGCGTGACACTCCATAAATATTTCAGACTGAGAAATGTGCACTGGGCACCTCATTATTGGAGCTGTCCTCATCTCAGCAAGTAGCACAGGTGTCATTGTCTTGGTGTGCAGATTCTGGTCATTGTTCTCTGCAGAAACCTCCAGCACCCGGATCCACATTGGTCCAGAGCAGCTTCTCAGGAGGATTTTCAGTCTTCATGTCACAAACGAGGATCTGGGGACAAGTGGCGACATGAGCCTGCTTTCACTCAGAAAGGCTGCAGTAACAAAGAGCTCCAGGTCTCAGTGGCCCTCTTTCCCTTTTGGGCGAGCATGGCTCAGCTCCACGTGTCTTTCCACCCCAGCTGGGTCCTCACCGCACCGGGGAGGAGCTAGACCAGTGGTGGGAAACATGTGCCTCTGAAAGCTTCCTTGATAAGGCAGCGCCTGGATCTGCTCACGTTCCCTCGGCCGCGCATGTGACATGCCCACCATCCAACATCAACGTGGTGGAGAGCACCCTGCTCTAAGGAGGGTCTGGGGTCACAGGCCTACAGGAAAGAAGGGAGCAAACAGCCTGCGGCCACACCCAGGGAGCAGGTAAACCCTGGGAAGCGGGCCCCTGGGAAACGCAGAGGGAGATGACGTGCCTGCGAGGAAGTCGGGCACCGTCCACTCCAGGGCTCTCTGCTCAGAGGGCAGAGGCTACATTCGCCTGGTCAGGAAACTTGCACGGCAGACGCCTTGGCTTCTCCAGTCCTACTGGTCCATAAACAACATACGTGAGACCGCGACTCCAAGGTCCTCAGCTCAGACCCTCTCCGACTGGGGGTCCTTGTGCGGTTAAAAGCTGAGGCCCCAGACTATGAAATATGGATTTCAAAGACCCCCTATCCTTTCCACGCATATGTCACGGTGGTATGCAAGGGTGTGGGCCCCCACGTTCTTCACAAGGCCCACACTGCGTGCAGCTGAGATTCAGACCTCTGTTCCTGTGCTAAAGGGCGTGAGCCATGCAAAAAGGTGAGGAGCTGAGTGCATCTCGTGAGCCGAGATGACAGCATGTTGTGGGTCCCACGGAAAGCTGAGTATGTTCAAGTCGCAGACACTTCTCTGCCCAATAGAAACATTTGGCAGAGGGCAAAGGAAGAAGGAGAACCTGAGCTCTTTGCAGTGGCTTCAACAAAAGGACCGGGTTTTCTCAAAATCACTGGGACTGTGACAATTGTGGATGGTCTATGATAGATAGCCCGGTTGCCATTTCTGCAGTGAAATTGCATACGTGCTAAAGCATAAAGCCGCGAACTCGGCAGTTATCTGAAAACTCAGAATATTGCCAATCTGGGCGAAACACACTGTGTGCCCGCCCTGGCTCCGGGGCCCCAGAGGTAGACACTCCTCTGGGTTCATCAGAGGGAGCTCTGACCACGTGGGGCTCTGACCTGTTTGTTTCCATACGGGGGAGGGGAATCCCACCTGCTGTTATAGCTGGATCCTGACCAGCGAGGTCACACACGGGCACACACATGCACACGTACGCTCAAACACACACTCATGTATGATTGCACGATTGGACACGGGAGTGACAGACTGTTCTGTTTCAACCTGAGGCCCATCAAATGCGGAATATGTCACTCCCAGCAAACCGTCTGATCTCTGGCTCCGGGGGCTGATCGCATTGGCCTCGTGGGGTTGGAGGCCCATGAGGCTGATATCTCATTTCTCAGTGAGGCCCAGAGAGTGGAGCCTCTTGTCCTCGTTCCCAGGACCAGTGAGGGGACAGAGCTAGAACCAGCGTGCAGAACGACCGCGTTTGCTGATGGCGGGAATACCTACACCCCTGCCGGCGGGAACGGGAAGGTGCCGCATGAGAAGTCCGTCTTCCTGAAGGGGCGCGTTTTCATCTCTAACGAACACTTTTAGAGCAACATCCCATCCATAATTGCAGCTGTGGCACAAAACATTCGCTCGGCACAGAACGTGCAGTGAGCTGCCCCGTCCCTGGGCGCCAAGTGCCAGTCCCTGTTCTCCTGGAACATTCTAGAGTGTGCCAGAGACTTAAATGCATCAGAAAGCAATACCAGCCATCTCCATGGTGATTAGGTAGGAAAATAGAGCAGGGTAGGGAGAGAGGATCGGGAGCAACTTGGGGAGGGTGGTAGGAAGGCCTGCCCATGATGGACATCTGGACACTGACCCCCAAAACAAGGGAGAAGCCCAGAACCTTCTGGGGGAACAGAGCTCCAGGAGGGGGGAACAGAAAGGGCAAAGGCTCAGAGGCCAGACTGTAGAAGGAGACGCAGAACAAGAAGAAGACAGGGGTGAAGCCGGCAGGCCTGGTAGGTGGGGAAGTTTCTTCCGGGAGAGTCCGGAAACCGCCAGAAGCTGAGGAATGTCACGATACGACTCACCTCTAAAAGCATGTCCCAAACCATCTGGTGGAGAAGATATTTCTGGAGATGCGTGTGCAGGTGGGGGCTGCAAGGGGCCGTGGGGAGGAGGCGACCAGAGCCTTCAGACAGGTTCTTGGGCATAACACAGACAGGAAATGAGGATTCGAAGCAAACGTTGCAATCTTCTAACTAGAGAGGCCACTTTTCTGGGAAGATAAATTAGTGAGGGGGTGGACTCCAGTTCCATCAGCCCAGTTGCTTACATCCGAGCTCCATGGAACCATTTTTCCGGGACCTTCTTGCTCCCCTCTTAGGACTCACTGCCACATGGCCCGGGACCCACCACCTAGAGACGTCACATTGAGTTGGCTTCAGGCCAAACAGCCGGCCCAGTTGGCTTTGTGCCCAATCATGTTGTGACCAGCAACGTGGAAACAATTCCCCACACAGAGACGAAATATGTAAAACCAGGAGGGAGGAAGGAAAGGCAGCCTGTATTAACACGGCTCCATCATTCTGAACAGACGCCTTCAGAAACTCTTTTGTCATTCATCCTTACAGATATAAAATTATCATCTGAAGGAAGAATGTTAATAAAACTGACATTTCCCCATCAGTCAACTTAATTCACAATATAACATTTTCCTGACCCAATTATGTTTGCCTGATGACTGACATCCAGTTGAACATTGTTGTTCATGTGGAAAAGTGCATTAGAAAGGCCCAGAGGTAATTTATCACCGAGAGAGCTGCCTTTTCCCACGGGCAAGTATGTTCATGAGAAGATCTAGCTGAGGGTGGGGGGGCCCCTCTCAGACAGAGATGGGCTGGCGGCGTCCTGGGAGCACGCGGGTCTCCCGGGTTGTGACAGCTTGGTGTGGAAGGGCAGCCAAGTGCGATCCAGGGAACCGTGCCTCAGAAGAGACACCCACCTTCTGGATAAGCCAGCAATTCCGTCTCCCTAATGGTAATCCTCTCCCATCTAACCTCGGCTCTCCAGAGCATCGTGCCCACAGCCTGTGAGTGAACTCAGGCCTTGGAACAAATTCCCTGTGACTCAGCTTCCTGGGAACACACTGGCTGGGCAGAAGCAAGGGCGAGGCTCGGGGGAAGGGGCGGTGGGCAGTCCCAAGGATACAGAGGGACTGAGTAGCTGTTTCCTGGGGCGGCTGTGACAAAGCACCACAGGCCAGGCAGCCTAAACAACAGAAACATGTTCTGTCACAGTTCTGGAGGCCGAGGGGCTGAGATCCAGGTGTGCAGGTTGGTTCCTCCCGGAGGCTCCGAGGGGAAACCTGCGCACGTGTCTCTCCTGGCTCCGGGCCCTTCACTGGCTTCTCTAATGTTCTCGGCTTGTCGAAGCATCACCCTGACCTCTGCCTTCATCTTCACGTGGCCTTCTCCCTGTGAGGTTCTGTGTCCAAATTTCCCTTTTATAAGGTGTTAAAAAAAACTATTCTGACACTTGTTAAATGGTTAGGAAGAACTTATTCAAGGCTTTAGCCATCAGATAGAGAGTCTGGAGCTCCACCCCAAAGACAGCAGAGGCAGCTAGGGATTCACAGCTGACGGAGTGAGGGAGTCCGTGGAAGGAAATCACTGAGAGGGGACATCGAGGGTGGGCGGCTCTTGCTAAATTGACTTACAAATTTCCTGCTACAGCTGGACAAGGTAGGTCAAAGACAGGATGAGGGCTGAGGTCAAGGCCTGGTCGAGGAATGGGCCCAAGGAGCCTGTCTAAAGGGTGGTCAAGGACAGCCTCTGTCAGAGGACGGCAGGCATATTGGCTTAGGGCCCACCTCAATGACCTCACCTTAACTTGATGATCTGCAAGGACCCTATTTCCAAATAAGGTCACGTTCACAGGTTCCTGGAGCTGGGACTTCAACCTCTCTTGAGGGCATAATTCAACCCGTAACAGAAGGCACTCTTCATTCCTTATCTTAAAAAAAACCCACCAAGGGGATCGAGCCCTGTGGCCTACTGGTTAAGTCCCTCACTCTGCTTCAGCAGCCCAGGTTTGGTTCCCTGGTGTGGACCCACACCACTCATCAGTGGCCAAGCTGTGGCGGTGACCCACATACAAAATAGAGGAAGACTGGCAGAGATGTTAGCTCAGGGCAAATCTTCCTCAAGTGAAAAAAAGAGGGAGATTGGCAACAGATGTTAGCTCAGGACTAATCGTCCTCAGAAAAAAAAATCTACTTAGGAGGCTTGTCAGCAGGTCAGGTTCCCTAGAAGCAGAGGCTGAGGCAGGGATTGGTGACCTGGGGCAGGAGTCTTGTCAGGAGAACCCTGGAAGGGAGCGAAGGAAGCAACAGGGATGGGAAGAGCTGAGCAGGAACAAGGTCTCAAGCAGAGCGTGGCCTTGTCCTGATTGGAGTCCACCCTTGTCCCTGTATCAGTCAGTCCTGGAGGAGGTGTCACCATGCCTGACGTGTGGCTTGCTGCAGCTGAGGGCAATTCTCCTGGTGAGGGGGCAGTGAGAGACCCCAGCAGCCCAGGGGCTGCTTGCTGGCCTGGCGAGGGGGATTGGGCAGGGCCACACTCAGGGCTGCAGCCAAGAAATGATGCTCCAAGGCTCAGCCTATGCCAGCCTTGCTGCCAGCTGGGAGCTGCCGGGGATCCTCCCCAACCTGCTTAAGCCTCGCCATGCAAATTGCCGAGAACTAATGCCCTTTAATGAAATCAAGCGACGATGACAAAAGCCCTAATTTTACGTCTTTTCTGTTCTCCAGCTGCGGCAGCAATGCCCCAAGAGGTTTCCGTTGACCAAGTGCAATTTATCTGACCGGTGAAAGGAGAGGGGAATGGCAGCCCCGGTCGGGGCCCTGCTCTCTGCAAATGTTGGTTTGTCTTGATGTCCCCCCAGCATGTCACGCCCTCAGCTCACGGGCGGTGACCAAGCGTGTTCCATGTGGCCTTAAATTGAAGGAAAGAAACAATGTTTTCTCCCCCTTCTGAGACTGGGATAAGGAACTTTGTTTCAAAAGGATTTTTTTGAAACCCCTCAAGGCGTTGTATTGGAAACGGCACAAGAAGATGCTGTTTGTTGGCTCTTTTTGAAAAAATAATCTGTGGTTTGAATGTGTGTGGAAGGAAGAGGGACAGAGGAAGAGATTTTACTAATTTCATGAAAATCTTAAAAAAAAAAAAGATTCCCAAACCATAAGGCAGAATGACCCTAAATCTTTGGAGGATGAAATTTTAGGCCAACTTAAAAAAATTCTTCACATATTTGCACTGCTTGGTTTCCATGGGAACCCAAAGAGGAACTCTATAACGGCTTGAGAACTTCTATTTTTATATTAACCTTTCATATCACAAACAAAGGGAAAATAGAGAGGAGAGGGGGTGGGGAGTGGGCAGTTCAATGACCCCTGAGCCTCATTTCAGGACGGCAGAAGCGCGGTTTGGTTCGAGAAGAAGCTCGCCGGCACATGTCTGAAAGCAGACAGCAGACGGTGCAGGTCGTCCCTCGAGAATCAGAGCCCGGGAAGAAGTAAGTGACACGAACATCATCCATTCGGTCTGCTCACATCTCCATCGCGCCTCTGGACTCCGGTCCACACGGCAGCATTTCGAGTGGGACCTGCAGGGCCCAGACGGGGCCATTCGATGCCGGAAGCAGTGTGAAATGTGAGTGAGTGGTCATTATTCTGGGTTCGCGCTCTGGCTCCTGACTAGGCTGATGCCCCGGGTCTGCGGTTACAGCAGCCCTGAACACGCCGGGAGGAGCCTCGAAGCTGTCGGAACGTGAAGGAGGAATGGCCTTTTAGGAAATGGCATCAATCTCGGTCTATACTGGGGCCTAACCTATCTCACAGACTCCTGGCACTTTTAAACTTAGGCTCCTTTCCTGCGCCAGGAATGAGAAGACATAACTCAGGAGAAGAAATCAAGACTTCGTCAGCAGCGGGAGTGACGCGATATGGCTTCATGTACGTTTCTAAACCCTCCCAAGGCTGGGAGAAGAAACACCATCGTTACAACAAAAACAGCAACCCGTATGAGTAAATATGAGTGGGTTTTTTCAGGTCACATTTCTCCCAAAATAAACCTATTTTAAAAATAATATGTGGATCAAACAGCAGCAGGAAGCTGAGGAAGCTGAATGTGAGCACCTGTTTTTCCTACACAAGAAACTAAAATAAACTCACTGTAATGAAAATCAAGTGCAAAAAATGATTGCCTAATTAATTGAATACTTAACTGATTAGCAGTGCTCGGCAAATGTCTCTGAGGTCTCTTCCATTGACTGACAGCGCAGGAGAAAGCCAGGAGGCGTTCCTGCCGACCCGGCCTGCCTGGGAGGACCTGGAGTGGAGCTCCGAGGACAACTGGTCAAGCACCTCTCTCTAAGGGAGCAGCCTCCTGGCTCAGCTCCCCAGCAGCCTGGGACAAGGGGGCCCACACCCCCAGCTCCAGCCTTGCCTTTCTTGATCCTTGGAGGAGAAAGCACCTGGGTGGGGGCCAACAGGGTGGTCTCGGTGATTTTCTGACATGCTCAATTGCTGAGACACAGAAGGCAAACATCGCAGACCTGTCCTGTCTGGGCCTCGTCACAGTGTAATTTCCCATCTGTTTCATGGCGTCATCTCCCCAGCTAGACTGTGAGCTCCATGAGGCAGGCACTGAGCATGTCTGGTTTCCCCCCAACCCATCATTTTATATTTAGCACCTAATCAGAGCTGGCCCATAATAAGAAGTCAATAAATGCTTTCCAAATAAGATTATTATTTAAGAAGAAGGGAGGAATAATTAATATTGGGTTAGTTTTCTATTGCTCCTGGCACAAATTACCGCAAGATAGTGGCATAGAACAACACAGATTTAATCTCTCATGGTTCCTGAGGTCAGAAACGTGAAAGGATCTCAGTGGCCTGAAGTCAAGGTGTGGGCAGGGCTGCAGTCCTTCTGCATGCTCCAGAGGAGAATCCATTTCTTTGTTTTTTCCCACTTCTTGAGGCACCTGCATTCCTTGGCTTGTGGCCCCCATCCTCCACCCTCAAAGCCAGCCACAGTGGGCCAGGTCCATCTCACATCGTTCTCTTTCTGACTCTCTTCTGACTCCCTCCTCCGCTCTGAAGAACCTTTGTGATGACACTGGACCCACCCATATAATCCAAGATAACATCCACATTTTAAGGTCAGCTGATTAAGAACTTTAATTCCAACCACAAACTTCATTCTCTTTTTCTGTGGAACATCACATATTCACAAGTCCTGGGGATTAGGACATGGACGTCTTTGATGGGGACCATTGTTCTACCTACCACAAATATCATGAGACAAAATAGAACATTCTGGAAGAAAAAAGGAAGATACTCTATCAAGACGGTGCTTTATTCATTTTCATGTTGTCCACAGGGCCAACAGAGGGAATATATAGTAGATGTTTGATTAATAAATGTTTGTGGACTAGATTCATATCCTACACCCATCTATCAAGAGACAGCCACCTGTTCTGTGCTGGGAATAGCACAAAGAGTCATTGGAACAGAAAGGAAGCACGAGCTAGACCCATAGCTCTATAATTAAATCTTAGACTCCTTGGTGATGGTAACCAACACACAGTAACCATAACTAGCGAACAAGCAGAGAGCATTTCCAAAGCTGCAAAGCCTTTTGCAAACCTCATCCCACTGGATCTCTATCCCCACCCTGTGGGTGGTTATTACTATTTCCATTTTGCAGAGGGAGAAATGCAGGTTCAAAGAAATGGAGTAACTCTGTCAAGATCTAACAGCCAGTAAATGTCAGGGCCACGTCTTCCTGATCCACATGCGAGCCCGTCCTGTTCCACCACGTGCCTCCCTCTGAACAAACAGGGGATAAAACAGCCAATCTTTGGTTGTGTGGTACAGACTAAAAAGGCTGAAGGTAAGACCAGCAACATCTAGGTGTTAGAGAAAGGTCCTTAGTGAAGCAGAAGTGTGGAGAAAGGGAGCAGGTTTGACTGGCTCCAGGAGGGGAGGATTGGGGCAAAGCGACGTCTGTGTTCTTAGACAGGACCCCAGGAACCCTGCACTTTGATCCCAGCCTGCCATTCCTAAGTGACTTCCCACCTCTGCCTCCAGACACTGCTGCTGCGTCTCCCTCTCTGTCCACAGAGAATGCTCATCCCCTAAGACCCAGCTCACCTGCTGGAGAAGTCCAGTGCCAACTCCTGGTGCGTCCTGAATTTCCAGTACCCATGCGGTGACAGGCATGCGGCAGAGCCGCATCAGTGTTTGTGGAGCTGACCTAAACATCATTCTCCTGGCTTATTCCACTTGGAGCTGATAATCTCCAAGGAGAGAGAGAGACAGAGAGAGAAGGAAGAGGGGGAGGAAAAGTGATTGAGGACAAAACAGAGTCTTACCGGTCTTTGGGTTCTGTTGTTGGCTTTTCCCATGACTGATGAAAACAACCTCTTGACATCTACAGAAAAGCTTTTGAGAATCTTTCTTCATTTCTCTGTTTTCTCTGTGGCCTAGACTTTTCCTTTTTCAGATTTTTCTGAAAGAATATTCATAAGGAACAGCAGGGTATGAAACCCCAAGAAATGAAAGCCGAATTGACGTGCCCTCACCTAACCTTAGTCAGTAACGTCTGAGATGGGGAATTTCCAATTATCCATGCCTCCCATCCCTTCCAGCAACACAGCCGCGCTGTCACTACCCGAGGAAGGAATAATACAAATTCTAACTTGCTGGCAAGTATAGATCGAGCTCAGGTCTCAACCCAGACATTAGTTCAGATGCATTGATTGTGAGGCGTAATAAAGAAACCGAAGATATATCCATGTTCTTGAGAAATAATTTAGTTGGGGGAGAAAAGGTTCCTAGCGACCCATGAAATGAGTGGAGACAATTAACGATTTATTCACCAATGTGCAATTGTGACATAAACTGCGCACAGCAGAAGAGTGAGAATGATGAGGAGTGGATTAACACAACTCCCACGTCATCGTGAGGCCAGTCAGCAGAGGCTTCCCCTGGGGACTGATTCATTCACTGGAACATATTAGCTGCCCCAGGCCAGGCCTGAGGTCGGCCCAGGGGCAAGCGAGGGGACGTGCTGAAGAGTCCCACCCGCACAGAGCACAGGCAACGGAAGCGTCATGAGCATCCCGGAGGAAAGAGCAGGAGGTACCTGGAGAGAAAACACCAGTGACCCTGCCCTTGAGAGCCTCCTGCACACACACACACACACACACACACACACACACACACACAGCCGCCTCGTGGCCCTTATTCTTTCCCAGCAATTATCACTCTCCATTATCTCCTTTGTCAAATTGTTTCTTGAATGTCACGCCCCACTAGAATGTAAACTAAATGAGGGCACTGGTTCTCCCCCCTGCTCTCACCGTAGCCCTATTTTAATACAGTGTAAAACACATTATATTGCTCAAAATTATTTCCTGAGTGAACAAGAGTGTGCATCATGAAATGCATAATAAATGGTAGGTCTTTTCAATCCAGTAGAGGCCATACACACAGGAATAAGAATCTTTAAACACGTGAACATTGATGGCCATCAGTCGCTGTGGTTGTTGGCCCAGACTTTGGCTAACAGCGGCATCCACCTTTTTTTAAACCCACGCCACCCATCCCGTGCAGTCTAATGCCATCCCATTTTCATGCCGTTTTTATGAGACAGGGATTGTGCTACGTTAAGACCGAGATTAATCCACTGAATTTTTAGAAGAGAAAACTTCACCACTCATTGCTTCAACACAAATTGGGTTGCACGCTGTAGTCCTTGCAAGCCCCCTTTGCTCGGAGACCTGATGTTCTGCTGTGGTCGAGCAGGTTCTGGGCGTGCGTGATGACAGTGCTGCTGGAGCTTTCTCCCATTTTCTTTCTAAATCATGGCAAGAGTGCACTGAAACAAAACATCTTTTATTGCCTTGTGCTCCAAAAGCACCGCAGGGAGTGTTTACCAAGGGGCTTTAACACAAAGATTTTCAGAGATTTCGATTCAGTTGAGGTCCCAGACTATTTGGACTTGAGTCAATGGGGCAAATTGATCTATAAAACACTTGCTTTAATAATTGCTTGCAAAAGCCCGGATTTTCAGGATTCGTCTCTCTCTCTCTGCGAGATGTGATCCTGTCAACAATCAAATCCCGTCTCAGCAATGTGCTGGGTGTCAGCTGTGAAAAGTCAGCACAAGTCTAAATGAGAGTCAGCGGCGTCACCGAGCTCCAGGGCCTCATGAAGAAGACGCAGACAGACTCGGGGAAGGAGCCAGATATTTCAAGTGGGATGCATTTTAATGTGGATCAGCATAGGAAATGCATACACACACACACACACACACACACACAGAAACACACACGTGCACTCCCACACAGGTATACACTCAGACCGAGCCGGGTCTTAATGAACCCACTGTCACCAACACCAGCTCCAACTTTTCTTGTTGTTTATCATATCAAGCAGTGGTCATAAGTGGAATCGGAGACGGGAACACGTGAATCACCCTTCCCCAGATCAGTGGACCTGTGTCTGCCGTAACTTAATTTAACATCCCGTTAGGAAAGGTGACGCCAGCAGCCCGTCTGGGAGCAGCCTCATTATATCCCTCTACAACGTTTGCCTCACATCGCGGCCAAGCCAGGGACCTGGTTTTCACTAAGCTGCTCTGCTGGCTCTGCAACCCCCTTCTCCTGCAGCCCCGTCTCCAAATTCCCGGAAAAGGAGCTCAGCTGTGTGCCCCTGCTCCCCTTCGGCTTGGGGATTGACTGTACCCTGGTTCTTTCTAGCACTGGGAAGCTCCTTTTCTGTACCCTCAAAAGAGGAGACTCGTAGCTCCTGATACACACAAGATTGGAGGGACTGACTCTGCTTCATTCACTCACTGGGTGAGCCCTCCCCTGAGCCAGGTCTGGGGGGAGGCAGGGCTGAACCTCCAGGCAACTTTGCACTTCAGTTCAAACTCGAGCTGCTCTCTCTGCTCCAACACAGCCAAGGTCAATTAAATTTGTATTTTTAGATACTTCACAATGCTCAGAAAGAAAATAAAGCTCTCTGTGGACCCGAAACAGAAACATGGAGGGCGGGGACTGGAGCTGTGTGATGCTGAGCTCTGGGGCCAAGAGTTCATCAGAAATGATAAGAGTTTGACTCTTGAGGTCAACAGGGACACAGGTGCGCCATGCAGTGGGAGGCTCCAGGCAGGTCCAAGGGTGAAACTAGGAGTGAGTGGGGGGAGCTGCGGAGAGCTGGGGAGCAGAGCAACCAGGTGCTGGGGGACTTGGGCTGAGCGGCACCCATCGGCCCGAGACTCCATCTGAGCCCCACCAGCACCATCACGGGCTGGGGGCCGGGAGCCTCCAACGCAACACTGTCCGGACCAGGACCCTCAGGGGCCAAGGAAAGCCAACCACACAACCACTGCACAGTGTCAAGTGGAGGGCGGGAGAGAGTGAGACGCCTGTCCCCTCGGACAAGGTGCCGAGAGCTGAGGGAGAGTTTGCCAGCTGCTCAGCCGACACCCACGTGCTCAGTCCAGGCCTTCCCCACTGGTGGAAGGCAAACCTCCCAAATGACTCCAGAGTACCTATAAGAGAGTCTAAGAGGTAAAGAAAGGAAGAACAGCCAAAAAAGGAACAAAAGACTAGAAATTAGACACAAATTAAAGAGATCAATTAAAAAAAATCCCAGATTAAAGATCCTGGAAGTGAAAAATACAGTCATAGGATTTATTTTTAAGTCACAGATGGATGTGAACCTGGTCAGAGAAAGAATGTGTGAACTGGGAGACATTACACTGGGAAGCTCATGCTGAGTGCAGCATGCGGAGATAAAACACGAAGAAGATGAAAGACAAGTTAGATGCAGAAGAGAAGCTGAGATGCCCACACACGTGAAGGAGAGAGGAAGGGAATGGCCAGGAAACAGCACTTGAAGAACGCCCCGCTAGAAATTTTCAAGATTTGATGAGAAAGCATGAGCTTTCAGCTAATGAGTCACACTGAGTGCTGAGCAGGAGAAATGTAAGTGAATCATGATGAAACTGTGTGATAGAACAGAAAGGAGAAAGAAAATACCTGGAGATACCAAAAAGAAAGGAGACGTCATTACAAAGGAATGATAATTAGACTGACAACAGAGGTCTCCTCAGCCTCAATGGATGCTGGAAGACAATGAGTAAATAACCTCAGAGTGTTGCATTTAATGTATCCTGTGAGACTATCGTTCAAGAGTGAAGGCAAAAGAGGCCAAGATATTTCCAGAGTATGAAATGAAAAACGTGCTTTACCATCCTTGGGTCATTGCAGAGAAAACTACCAAGGGATCTATTTCAGGAGGAAAAAAAATGAACCCAAGGAGAAAGAGTGGCTGCCAGAGACAATACTGAGCAAAGAGACTGACCAAAATATTTCAGTAAATCTGTTTAACCACTAACTAGAATCTTTTATTTGAGAATATTGAACTAAAACTCCAGACAACAATGTAAGGTGTAGGCAACTGGAGAAGAAGAGAAACATCAAACAACTTTAGACTTTGTTAGAAAAATAAACAGTTATTATGTTAAAAATAACCGTTATTATGTTAACAGTTATTAAGGTAATTTAAGTGTACTAGCTAAAATATATAGAGAGATACAATATGATAGCAAACTAGAGGGGGGAAAAGTACACCAGAAAAACCTAACAAATACAACCAAAATCAGGAAAGGAGAGACAATGGAAGCAGGTATAAATACAAACAAAAATAAATTGACCGAGACAAATATAAATGTATCAATACAAAAAGTGTGACAATCAGGGGGCCGGCCCAGTGGCACAGCGGTTAAGTGCAAACGTTCTGCTTCAGTGTCCCAGGGTTCGCCTGTTCAGATCCCGGGTGCTGACATGGCACCGCTTGGCACACCATGCCAAGCATCCCACATATAAAGCAGAGGAAGATGGGCATGGATGTTAGCTCAGGGCCAGTCTTCCTCAGCAAAAAGAGAAGGATTGGCAGCAGATGTTAGCTCAGGGCTAATTTTCCTCAAAAAAAAAAAAAAAAAAGAAGAAGTGTGACAATCAAAATTACCTACAAAAGTCAGAGACTATCAAATTGGATTAAAAAAAATCCAATTACATGCCATTTATAAGAGATAGACCAAAAGCCAAATAACTGAGAAATAGGTGGAATAAACAAGTGGAAATATATGTACTAAGATACATGACAACGTAACTCATAGATTAAAGAACAATTCACAGTAGAAATAACAAACTATTTAGAACTGATTGAAAGAAATATCACTCTATGTCAGAACAGTCCTTATAAGTGAATGTATAGCTTTTAGTGAACTTTTTTAAAGTTAGAAAATAAAGGAGCTAATCATTAGATTTGAGGCCATATGGAAGAGTAAAAGTCAAGTAATGCATACCCATGTCAATGCTGGGGAAGAAGAAAAAGTTGGTGGGGGCTGGGCCCTTCCAGATATCAAGACTTATCCACAGTAATAAGAGGCTGCCATATTTGGACAGGCAATGAGACCCGTAGAACAGAATAGAAAGCCCATAAACATGCATGTGCACGTATGCGACTTTGGCATAAGATACAGAAGATCTGGTAAAGAGTCTTGGATGCCCCCTCCAAAATCAGCTCACCCCATCTTGGAACACCTAGATTTTGTCTGGGTACATGGCCACTTAGAATGTCCAACTCCTGAAGTCTGGCCAGTGGATGAAGCAGAAACTCCAGAGGGTGGCTTAGAACACAGGGGATACTGTCCTTTATCTTTCCCCAGTTTTCTTCCCTCATGCTGTTTAGAACTTCGTCTCAGACCATGAGGGCCTAGGCCATGCCCTAGGAGTGGAAGAGCCTGAGTTCTTGGAGCAGAACCACCAGCCCAGCCCAGCAAATGCTGGCTCCGGACTTGCACGCAAGAGAGAAATGCACTTCCATTTTGTTTCAGCCGCTTATTTTGGGGCATTGTGCTCCTCACAGCAGATCTTCATTCTGATATAGAAGGCTTACAAATCAGTGGGACCACCCAGTAAAGCATGCAGGGACAATGGTCTACCCATATGAAAAGATACTCACGTGATGCACAGAAAAAAATGTAGGAGTATAACCGAGTGAAACAGGGCTCGTTCTACTTGCGGCAATCTGGTGCCGATCAATTGCAGACTAGCCGGTGGTTGAGAAAGGAAAATGTATCTGATCAGCTGGCATCATCAGAAGATGGCGGAGTAGTGTCCTGAAGAACCAACTTACAATCATACAGAACCTTGAGGCAGTTCTATAGGGGAAATGGGCAGGGAAGGCGGGGGGTCAGGGATGTCCACCATCTGGTGTGACAAACTTCAAGGCGCCACATTATCTCTTCTGTCATTCGTGATGGGTACCAATGCAGAATTTTTCCTTCTGGAGGTTGTCATGTTCCTGGGGAGCTCGGAGAACAAAGTTGTCGACATCAAAGCTGGGAGATATGTGGAAGCAGGAGTCATAGAGCTAGCAGATCTTGTGTTTTGTAAAAGCCAGAGATGCTTAATCATCTAGGCTACCTGCGGGCTACAATGTGTTCACAGAGACTGGTGAGTCAGGGCCACCGTTACAATGTTGCTTCCTTTCCCTGAGGCGGCTTCCCTCACCTTAACCTGAGATCCAGCTGTGACAAGAGGGATTTAAAGACCAAGGTGGAAAATAAAACTTGAAGACAAGTCGAAGAAATTATAGACTACCAGTAGCCCAGCAGCGTAGGAGCGAGGCCTTAAACAAGACCAGGTAGATATTATTCAAGGAAAAGTTAATGCTTTTGATGATATCAAATTATAACTTCTGTACAACAGGCGACCACAGGCAGAAGACGCCACAAATAGAAGAAATAGCGATTGGGAGACGAGACTGGTGATTATGAGACAAAGTGATAGTTTTCACAATACCTAGAGAACTTCCTCAAATCCTAAGAAAAAGACAGCCCAGTAGCAAAATGGGCAGAGGCTGTCAACAGACAAGCCACAGTGGAGGAGGCCCAGGTGGCCAACGAGCACATGCACAGAATCTCAACACCACCAGGAGTTAAAACAACAACGAGGCACTGTCAGGCCTGACACAGGTGACATAAAAGTCCTGCTGACGGAGAACAACAGGAAGATGCCCCTTAGGCTGCAGCAGGAAGGGGAAGTCCTTAGATGAGGCCTGAGAGATAGGAAGAGCCCGCCAAGTAAGAGTCAGGGAGCGAACATTCCGGGCAGGGGGACGGCAAGTGCAGCCCTGGCTCAGAAAAGATGACTTGGGGAGGAGATCTGTGCTCAAGTCTTCTGGTGAGTGAAGGGCAAAGCAGGGCCCCAGCTCCCTGTCACCTCCTGGGGCTCTCGCATCGTCTCTTTCACTCTGCAGCCCTGAGCCATGCCTGGATCTCGTAAACATTCATAGCATGACGGATGGGTGTGATCTGCTGTGTGCTGAGCTACAGCCAGCTCCTGGAAGGGCATCCATTCCCTGCTGGCCCCTGCCTCTTATTGTCTCTTCTTCCTGGCCATGTGGGGTGGACTCCAGGCCACTTGCTATTCTGTGACGATGGCCGACACTTCTCCCAACTCTACACTTGGGTGCTTGCCATTCTCTCTGCTGGCAATTCCCTTCCCACTCAACGTCCTCCTGTCAAAACCCTACCCATCCCGGCTCACGCCCTACCTGAAGCCCCACGCATCCTGGCTCATGCCCTACCTGCTTCTAGAAGGCTTCAAGAAGCCTGTTCCAGCTCCAGGGGTGCCCTTTCAGCCCCGCCCACACCTGGGGCACAGGTACAGTGGCTTCTTTGCTTCACAGCGTGTGCGGTACGGAGCAGCCCCAGGTAATGGAGCGTGAGGGCGGAGTCACTCGCCTGGAGTAGGAGTCCCGACAGTGGGCGCATCACTCAGCCTCTCAGATCCTCATGACCCACACCCGTAAGTGGGAAGAAATACCAGCCACCCCACAGAGCGGAGGCCACCCTCCAAAACGGGGAGCCATCACCTGTGAGAGTGTGGGGCACAGAATAATCCTTCAATAAAGCGTCAACTTCCTCCCTTTGTGGCCCCTCCTGTTCAGCCTCCTGGCTGTAAGAGGGGACAGGGGTCTCTGTGTTAAACTCCTTATGTGCCCACTGGTGTGTACCACAGTATCTAGTAATTTAAATCAAATCAGGAACCGTTACCAAGATACGCACACATTTCTTGAATGAATGAATGAGTTAATGAATGAAGGAACGTAAGAGACGGAAGGTGGTGAAGCCCACGTCACAGAACAGCAGTCTGGGGGAGCCAGCAGGTCTGTTCCGGAAATAACCTAACCCACTGCTAACGCCTGCGGGTGCGCCCCTGCTTCTGGCACAGCCCCGCCCCGCACAGCCAAATCACTGTTCCCCGGCCACACGCACACGGAGACTCCCTGGACCTCTCAGACAGAAGCAGTGTGACTCCACGACAGCACTTCCTGACGTCAGCTATTTTCACGGTTTCCGCCTCATTTTGTGCTCACCATCTTCACATCCGCCTTGATGTCCTGGGCTAGAATTGCTTTAGGTGGCCTGACATGGGTCTAAAAGTCCAGCTCTTGTGTCAAGGCAGAAATACTAGAGATTGCCAAGTTTTCAGCACACCAATGACAGTTACTCCACTTTGATGACCCTCGGTTTTTATTCCTGACTTCTCTCTGGGGCCATGTGAAGTTCTGGTCTCACCCAACCAGAATGCCACGGTTTCGCGGTCTCTGCTGAAGTCAGCTCCTGGTAGCTAAAATATCCAGAAACGTATTTTTGTTTCAACCCTGCTTGGAATTTAAACACCCGAGTCCCTCTCCTGATGTGGAGGATGTGGAGATGGGCCTGGGTGGACGAAGCCGGGTGATGTGGGCTCCCAGCCCGGTGGACCGCTTGCTGCGTAGAAGGGAGGTGGAGGCGCAGACCACGGCACTGTGGCGATCACGCCCTTGGGAGTGGCCTCTTTTTGGGGTTGCTCTATGGGGTTTGGTTTAGGATCGACCTTTGCTCCCGATGACTCCCGTTGGGTTCCCTCCTGCGGCCCTTGTCCCTCATGGACCCAGCTGGGGTGGAAGTAAGTAGCCGTTCAGCAGCTCCTCGGGAAGCTGGACTTGTCCGCCAGACTGCAGCCCCAGGGGATGAGACAGCTTAAATGACAGTGTGGGTGTGAGCAATGGGTTCTGGACAAGGCCACCCTGATGGCTCAAACGTGACAGTGGCCATGCTCAGGGATGCTGGGTGCTGCCAGCAGCCCATGGAAAATGAGATTCCGGGGAGGGCCCCGCGCAGCAGAGGCAGCAACAGCACCTGCGCTTCAGGCGAATGTTTGGGGCTGACATGGCCTAGCTCAAAAGCGGCCTGTTTGCTTTCCCACCATGAGGCTGGAGGTGACTCCTCCTGTGGCCACGCAGCGTCGGTCTAGAAAAGCATTCTGGGAACAGTCAAATGCAAAACACTGCCCACACTCAAAATGAACCACGGTGACCCAACTCGATCTTTCCCAGTCCCCAGACACGTCCTCTTCTCTCACCTTTCACTGTGCTGCTCCCACCATCTAGCCCATCTCTGGATGCGCAGAGAGCGTTCCAGACCACCGCCAAGCAGACGTCTCACTCAGAGCCGTCTCCACTGCTCGCCCTGCGCACACCCAGCTCCACAGACTGTTCCTGTGTCTCCCTCCACCACCCACTCACAGCTTGATCGTAGACCCCAACTCCAAACCGGGCGTGGTCTGTAGGGCTGGGGAGAGACCTGGGTTCACGCTGCCAACTGCTCCCTCCTCTCTGCCAAGGGGATAATAATAGTGTGCAGGCGGGTGTGAGGAGGGGCGGAGAAGGCACCTGACATCCCTTCAGGCAGGTAGAAAGAAATCACACTGGCACAGGTGGTCCCACTGCTTTCTCCGGCCCTTCTCCGCCTCTCCAGGTAAGCAGAAAAGGCCTGTGTTCCTGAGCTGGGGGAATGATGATGGAGGAGAGAGACCCAGGATGGAGAGGACCAGTAGGCCAGTGTCTCAGAGAACGCAGAAGTCGGAACATTATTACATTCCACCTCTCTGCGGGCGGCAGACTCTGGAGTTCCCGGGGCTCATGGCCCTGGCTGCACCTGAAAGACACCTGCTTTCAAAAACACAGGAACTGGGACCCCCAACCAACTGAACCAGAATCTCTGGGCCTGGGGTGTGGGCAGCAGTTCTTGTTAACATTCCATGGAAAGTCTAGGGGCTGGCCGCTCCCAAGCATCGTGAGGATTCACAAACCAGAGATGAGCGCTTCTTGAGGTTAAAAAGCTGCAGAAACATCATCCCAACTAACCTAAAAGCCAGAATAATGACATTACCGTTTGCTACAGCACAGAATCGCCAGACGTGTCATTTGCCATCAAGCTAAGGGAAGCTTTCAATGGCTCTGAATGCATTGACAACCCAGCGCCTGGGGTGAGCCAGAAATGACTCCACTCACCTGACCTCCGGCCTCCCCAAAAGGCCCCGCCTCCTCCTCATCTGAATAATCTTCTTTGTTAACAAGGGTTATTTGTTTAACGGCAGAGAGTCTCATCTGATCATCACATGCAGCAATATCTTAGGCCTTTACGGCTCTTTGGGGATACAATTTGTGTGTCATTTCGCTTTTTATTGCTTTTTATTGGCTGTGGGACTGTTGGAAAGAAAATGAGGACTATTTATCATGCACAGAGGAAATCTGCCACAGAACACAGTGGATAGCTGTCACCCCGGGGGAAAGGCAGCCAGGGGGACACTATCAGGTAGAAATAAGTCACTGTGAGAAAGTGATGAAGGGCAAGTGTGTGAAAGCATCTGTGTGTTCTCTGGTCCAGGGAGGTGATGCTGGCACACGTGACTAGTCAGCCGTCACACGTCCTCCAGTTAACAAACATTCGCGGAGGAACCACAGACATTTACAACGGCGATAGGTCAGTCCTCCCCAATTGTGTAGAAGGAGGACGTTTCAGGTGAACTGCAGATGGCCACCATCTACCCACTGGACACCCCTAGGAGACTGGGCGTCTAACGGGAAACTTGGCTCGAGGGCAGCTCAGCTCCATGCCGAAGCCACAGGAGCATTGGGAACACAAAGAAGGCGGGGCAGAGACGTCTGCTCGACCCACACTCTCATATCCCAGGGTGGTGCTGCCTGTAGAGTCTTGTTCTCGAGTTGGACCACCCACAAGGAGCCCAGACTTTGGAGGGCGGGTGTAAGCAGGTTCCCAGGACTCTCTACAGGCCACACCTGGGTCAGGGGCAAGGCGAAAAAAGATGTAAAATTCTTTAAATTGTGATGAAATATGCAGAACATAAAATTTACCATCTTAACCATTTTTCAGTGCACAGTTCAGTGGCATTGAGTATATTCACATTGCTGTGCAGACATCACCGCCACCCGTCTCCAGAACCCTCTTCATCCTGCAACACTGAAACTCGACACCCATTAAACATTGACTCCCCGTGCACCCCCCTCCCCAGCCCCCGGCACCTCCATTCCACTTTCTGTCTCTATGGTTTTGGCAACTCTAGGTAAAAGGAGAGGAAATTTTAAGTAAACTTTTATTTTAGATTTACAGAAAAATTGCAAAACTAGTTCAGAGAGTTCTCGTACACTCATCCAGTTTCTCCTACTTCTATCACCCTACGTTCACATGCATTTGCAGCAATTAACAAACCCATATTGACACATTATTATTAACTAAAGTCCACAGTTTATTTGAAATTTCCTAGCTCTTCCTTAATGTCCTTTTTCTGTCCCAGGAGCCCACCCAGGACTCCACATGACCTTGAGCCCTCGCGTCTCCTGAGGCTCCTCTCGGTTGTGGCCGTTTCTCAGACTGCCCTTGTTGGTGGTGACCTCGACAGTTTTCTGGAGGACTGGTGCCGGATTTCGCAGGACGTCCTGTTTGGATGGTCTGAGGTTCCCCATGATTAGATCGGGGTTGTGGGGGTTTGGAAGGAAGACCATGGAGGTACAGTGCTGTTCTCATCGCATCATATCGAGGGTCCCCACTGTCCACGTGATGTTGACCTTGGTCACCTGGTCGAGGACTGTCTGTCAGGCGTTTCCACCATGACGTTCCTCCTTCTTCCCTTTGGAAGGAAGTCCCTATGCGGAGCCCACTCTGGGAGCGGGGCACTGGACTCGCCCTTTTGTTCTGTTGTTTTTCTTTCCTTCTTCTCTTCCTCACACTGTTGAGCCGAGGGAGACTCACATATCCCACTCATGCTGTGCAGACACCAGTCTCTGGACAAACTTTCAAAGTGAGAGAAGGGTCAGTCCAGGGCCCAGAACCCTAGAAAGTGTACGGCACCCTCAGAACCAGGACCACTGGCTGGGTCCGTGGCCCTGAGGCCATAGGGACTCTGTCACTGGACACAGCCACCCAGTGAGGGGCCACACTCTCTGGACCATCCCTGACTGCCATGGCCCACCACACATGGACGCCCCAAGGAAGGGGGGCCCACTCGAGCTAGGGCAGAGGCTCCGACCTCCACCGTACCATCAGCCAACTTGAATTGTCACGTATGCACTTCTTGCACTGAAACCTTGGCTCTCTGGCCAAGCTGTATGGCCCTCGGGTGGGTGGGGGGGGAGGTAAGGCGTGGTGTCCGTTTTCATCAGGCTCTGAGCCCTTTAGCTGCAAGAGCAGACGCTGAGCTCCTTGGACCAGAGGAAGGGATGTGTCGGGGAAAACAGTGCTCCGAAGTGTCTGCTGGGATGTGAGGCTGAGAGCTCCGTTTATCTGGGTACAGACCCACCACCTGGAGGCAGGGGTCACTATGGTGCCTACTGGTGACAGCAGATCCACCGGCAGACCCTGTGCAACACCAAGTGTGCTTTCATCTCCTGGCAACTAGCTAGCAAGCAGCTAGAGAAGGACGCTGTCAGGAGGTGTTTTCCTTAAATTTTTTTTCCTTTAAAGATACTTATATTGCCCAAGAAAACTCACAAGAGAAGCCCCTCCCTTCCCCATGAGGCCCCAAGAAAAAGCTTTTCCTGGAGGAATAAAAAGTCAGCCTCCTCCGAAAAGACCACGGCCTGTTTGTTCCTGAGGGCCGCCCTAACTCTCTCTGAAATGAAGCCTGATTGATTGATCACCTGCCCTGTTATCAGAGGACCCATGAGGCCTCCTGGATAGTCTGGCTTCTGTCAGCGCCCACCTTCAAGGGGCGTGAATGTAGAGGAGATGGGGTCCAGTGGCTCCACCAACACTTGCCATTAACATGTTCTGAGGGCTCAGAGATGGGACCCGAGGGTGAGCTGGCCCACGGGTGCTGCCCAGGCACAACACGGCTGCTCCATCCCCGACACTCACTCTCCAGACGGCTTTGCCAGACCCACCTGCTCCCAGACCCTAAGTGGAAAGTAGCGAAGGTCAATGTGCAAGAACATGCAAGCCAAGGAGGCACCCTGGCACTTTTCATTTGCCAGAGATCCCCGAAATGAACCCAGGGGTCTTAGCCCAAGGGCCATTCTCCCTAGTGCAGTGGCTGTTAGCCACCTGCAGCTGATTAAGTAATTGAAAGTAAAGTGAAATAGGATTAGAAGTCAGATTCTCGGCCGCACTGGCCACATTCCGAGTGCTCGTAGGCACAGGTGGCTGGTGCCTACCATGTTGGACAGCACGGGCACGGAAACTCCTATGGCACAGCACTGCCCCAAGCAGTCCAAGGGTGTGCTCAGAAGGTACCCTGGACTCGGCCGGGGGCAGCCTTCCAGGGGGAGGTCCGGGGCTCTCACCAGCTCCTCAAAGGCATTCAGATCCAGAGAACACCATGGCACCACCAGATCAGGCGATGCACAGGGCGATGCGGGTGGGTGGAAAGGGGCTTCCTCCCTGGGCTGGAGACGCTGGGGTGTTCGTCAGGGGCTGCTCATCCAGGTTCTGGCTCTTCAGGTTGTGTTCCCTTAGCTGGAGAATGAGTCTAAGACTTCAGAGAAGCCTTGTCTTCTGGCAAAGAGGTGAGATTCCTGATGACAGCCCAGGGAAGCCAGAGATGCTGTCCTGGGGTCCTCCATGAACGATGCTCTTTTCTGCTGACTCCGGAACAGAGGCCACGGGCATCTTTGGGCCCCACAGCCCCTGCTGGAGAAAGATCGCCCTACCCTGGCATTGGAGGTTCGGTCCTCCTGCAGGAGGCAGTTATCTACTCTCCCCTCCACCGGGAGAGAACTCTGGAAGCCAGGAAATGATTGCTCAATAAGCTCTCAGAGGGTCGTCTGTGTGGGATGCTACCCAAAGCACACACCGCTGCCTAGCTGAATGTAAGGTCAGGAGAGACGTCAAAGGAGTTGACATTTTATGTCCTTAACTAAAGAAGGGAAGGGGAGAAGACACATCTTGGCTAACACTTCAATGCTGGAGGCCCCTCGGTGACCTGTCCATGGAAACAGTGCTTCTTTCTCACTCACTGAGGCTGCAGGAGCCAGGAAGTTTCCCCAGGGCTCATACACACGCTGGAGGGTGGAAAGCTAACCACAGAGATGGGGACCCACCCATTCCGAGCCCCAGTCCAGCACGTGGCCTGCATCTCTGACCTGAGAGTCATCTCCAGTGGTTGCCAACAACAACCTGTTCTGTAAAAATAAGACTTAGAAAAGGTGCATAAGTCCTTCTGAAATACTAGCCAGGAACAGTGTGAGCTGCTCAGTCACCCAGAGAATGTGTTCAAGGCCCCCCCTCCGCCGGGTCAGATGTCTGAGGGCCGCACTGCTCCAGCCTCGGGCCGCGGGTCAGACATGTACCCAGTCCAGCGCCTTCTGCAGCAGCCCTCTGTGGTCCAGCATCCTCATCTACTCCATTTCCTTTTTGCAGAACCTGTATCATCTGTAATTGCTGAAGAATTTAGAGGTCAGGCCTGAAGAAAAGGAAGGAGGCTGACCTGACACCACACTAATAATCCACCAATAATGGAGAGGCTTCTCCGGTCTTGACTGGACGTCCACGTTATCACGGGGTTTATTTAAATTGTAAATGATGAATAGCTGATCACATTGACTCATTTGCTCTTCCCCGAGGCCTTTCTTCTGGGTATTTTGGGGTCCCAAGGTCTCAGAAATTATGAATTTAAAGCTGCCTACTCTTCAACTTGCAAGCTGAAACCCCGATGTTGTAAAATATTTTGCATACTGAATAAATGTTATGAATGATTTCGTGTTTTCCAATCAATGTCACTTACGGAGCTGGGATTTACGGCGTCAGGGAACACTGGGCACAGGAAATTAGTTCTGTGGGAAGTTCGTGTTTGGATGAGGGGAAGAGGCAGGAGAGAAGCCTCTGCACCCCCCGGGGTGGGGGGACCGGAGACCCTGAAATCAAAGCTGTCCGTGACCCTCTTTGGGGAGATTTCACTGCCTGCCATTCAAGCCTCTCTTTTATTTAAAAAGGAAAGGAGGAAAAAGAGAACGTTTAGAAACAGAACAAAATTCTGACCCACACCAAAAATATCTGTATCAGATCCATATTCATGACTCAGTTGGTGTGAAAAGAAGGCATCCTTGTTATCACAGCTCAGTCATGAGCTCAGCCACCAAAATAGGATGTTTGGCAACTAGTCAAGTGTAATCGGTCACTGTGCAGAAACTGAATCGAGGCCTGGGAAGCCCAGAGCTGCGGAGACGGCCATGACGCTCTGCCAGCTGCCACCTGGCCCAGCCCGGCTCCAGGTTTCCGTAGAATAAAGCCTGAGGTCTTACTGCAGGTGGAGCAGTGAAGAGGAAAGGAGGTGAGCAGGGGCTCCTCCAGATGCCCGCCAAGGAATGCTCTCAGCTCATGGGGGAGCTTCCCCATCATTACTTCTGAGCTCTGGGCCGGAATGTTCTAGTTCCCACTGAGGAACCGGAGAAATCCAGACCCCGTGGAGATACGGGAGTCTAGGCGGCTGGCAGCTTACATCGAAGCTGCTGCTCACTTTGTGCTGCTCACTTTCTGAATCTCATCTGACTTCTCTTTATGTTTTCAAGAGTTGGTCCAAATTTCAACAGCCATGTGTTTTTATGTTAACCAGCCAAGAAAGCTGAAGACCCCAAAGCCTGTTGAGACAGTCCTGCCTTGGGGGGAGTAGCAGATGGATAGCAAAATTGATATTAACTACTGCCCCAAATTCCAGCTTGCTCCTGGCCCCCGGCCGGCTTCTGCCACCGGACGCCCCACCCTCACCAGCTGCGATTTCTTGTCATGGGGAAGAAGTGAAGACGTCTGGCCTCATCCCAGAGCAGCCATCTTTGTTCTGCCTGTCTTCCTTTTCGTGGTCTGGGAATGTGGGCAGTGGGCCGTGGCTACGCGGGCCTTAAGGAGTGCCAGCCACCTTCACCCCCAACAGTAACTTTCATTGGCGTCTTTCCAGTGTGCTGGGGAGAGCGATCTATAAATCAAAGTTCAAGTTTTGCTTAAGCTTGGTTTGTTCTTAAAAGAAAGAGTCAGGGGCCGGCCCAGTGGCATGGCGGTTAAGAGCGCACATTCCACTTCAGCGGCCCAGGGATCACCAGTTTGGATCCCGGGTACAGACATGGCACCGTTTGGCACGCCATGCTGTGGCAGGCATCCCACGTATAAAGTAGAGAAAGATGGGCATGGATGTTAGCTCAGGGCCAGTCTTCCTCAGCAAAAAGAGGAGGATTGGCAGATGTTAGCTCAGAGCTAATCTTCCTCAAAAAAAAAAAAAAACAGAAAAAGAAAAAGTCAGGTGGGGCTTTTATGCTCAGCCTTTGTTGACAAAGTTTCTATCTAAGCTATAATTGATTTGGGGATATGAAGGAGGTTGACAGTTTGAGATGGAGAGAAAGAAGAAGATGATATGATTTTATTTTTTTTTTAAAAAAGGAGGAAACAGAAAGAATTGAGAGGGGTCCTGGTGTCCAGGAATCATCCGTCCGGGTGTTGGCACAGCCCCTTCACGTCCCCCCCGCGGGCCTTTTTGGTGCCTCTTCGCCACGTTCCCCGCTGGGCACATCCTCCAGGGCCGCCCTGCCTGCACACACACGATCCCGTTGCTCTTGCTCCAGCATCCCCCACCCCCCGGAGCCCCACACCCTCTCCAAGCTCCCTGCTGGGACCTTCTCTGGATTGTGGGGGTAGCTCTCAAGCCAGCATCCAAGTAGCCTGATCCATCCGCCTGGTCACAGACCCCGTGGCGTCCCCCAGTTCCTGCAATGGGGGGTGGATGGACATGAGGGGGCAGCTCCAGGTCGCAATCCTGCCTGGACATGTTGGGCAGGCCACCTGTGCTCGGTGACAGCTTGTGTCTTCATCACACCCGCTCCTGGAGGGTTTGTGAAGATTAAAATTCTTCACCTAAACATCGTTTCGTTCACAACATCTCTGGCATGTATAGGCGCTCAGTAATACTCACGTATAGTTATTACTGTTCATTATTCTACCAAGTCACCCAGGCTGGGAGTTCTAGAAAGTTCCATCCACCCTCCCCTTCACAGCTCATGTCTGACTTGTGCTCAAGAACTATGAAGGGTCCTGTGTGTCTGTCCCCTTCATCCATTCTATGTCGCTGCCCAGGTCCATCCTCCCACCCTCCATCCTGCCAGGAGCCCCTCCCTCCCTGTGGGCCCTGATTGCACCGCCATCCACATCCCACTGCCCAGGGTCTCCCTAAGGCAAAGCTCAGATCTGGGACTCCCGAAGTCGACACTAGGTGGGCCCCGAAGGCTCAAGGGTGGGCTTATTGGTATAAACCAGCAGACGTAACGCCCCTGCCAGCTGCCCCTTGGGGTGCTCAAGGAGCCCTGGCCCCACTTTTTCCTTACAGCTGGAGGGACAGCTGCACGTGCTCAGAAGCTTTGTTGCCCCGCCCCCAGGCCCCCACCTCCCACCTCCTGGGTTGCCCTTCCTGCATCGCCCCCTGTTGAAACCCGCCCCCCATCAGGACCCCCATAAAAGCCCCTACCGTCGCCATGAAATCGTCCCAAATACGCCTCGTTAGAGATTTCTGGATGCTCTGCTCCACACCCAAGTATCAACCGCTGCTCCTAGTGTTTGTCTGCCCCTTCAGCAAGCTCTGCTCATCCCCCTGCTTCCCCCACAGGTGCTGGGCACCGGGACAGTAGAGCCTGGCTCAGCAAGCCTGGCCGAACTGAGCTAAATGGGGGTGACCTCCGCCTAGCCCCTGCTCCTCGGCCTCGAGATTGGTACCCACCCTCTGTTCTCTCTCTTCTAGGCTGAGGCTCTGGGAGGATGCTGCACACACACACATACACACACACACACAACACCACCTGTGTGATGAAATCCAGCCAGCGCCTGGGAGCTTCCGATTCTGATTGGTTGGCGTGTGGAAACATAAACAGACTCCAAGTTCAGAGTTGTGACATAAATGATGGAAACCTCATCTTTTCCCAAAACAAGCTGGGCCAAAGCCATGGAACGCATTGCTCATAAATCCTGGCTCTTGGCAGGGAAGCAGACTCCGGGGACAGTTCTATGTTTTAAAATTGACATTATTGAGATATAACTTATATTAAATAAAGTCCATCATTCCAATGAGCTTTGACAAATGCATTCACCATCATAATCAAGATATAGACTATTCCCATCATTGCTAAAAGTCCTAAATACACTTTTTTAATTAAAAAACCTTTTAAAGAGTAATTTAGGTTCACAGCATATTTGAGTGGACAGTACAGAGATCCCCGATACACCCTCCCTCACACGTGTACAGCTTCCTCCACGATTGACATCCCCCACTGATATGTTTATTCCAGTTCACTAACCTACGTGGACACGTCATTATTACCCATCGTTTACATTAGGATTCGCTCTTGGTGTTGTACATTCTATGGGTTTGACAAATGTATAACGACATGTATCCATCGCTACAATATCAGACAGAATAGCTTCACTGCCCTAAAAATCCTCAGTGCTCCACGGTCATCCCTCGCCCACCCCCACCCCTGGCAATCACCAATCTTTTTACTGTCTTCCTAGTTTTGCCTTTTCCAGAAGGTCACATAGTTGGAATCATACAGTATATAGCCTTTTCAGACTGAATTCTTTCACTTAGTAACATGCATTTAAGATTCCTCCATGTCTTTTCATGGCTTGATCGCCCATTTCTTTTTAGTGCTGAATACTATTCTATTGTCTGGATGTATCACTGTTTATTTATCCATTCACCCGCTGAAAGACATCTTGGTTGCTTCTAAGTTTTGGCAATTCTGAATAAAGCTGCTGTAAACAGCCATGGGCAGGTTTTTCTGTGGACATAAGTTTTCAGTTCACTTTGGGTAACTACCAAGGGTCATGATTGCTGGATCGTATGGTAAGAGTATGTTTAGTTTTACAAGAAACTGTCAAAATGTTATCCGAGGTGGCAACACCATGTTGCATTCCCACCAGCAATGAGTGAGAGTTCCTGCTTCTCCTCTTCCTCACCAGCATTTGATGCCATCAGTGTTCTGGATTTTGGCCATTCTGATAGGTGTGTGGTGGTATCTTGTTGTTGTTTTAATTTGCATTTCCCTGATGATGGATGATGTGGAGCATCTCTTCATATGCTTATTTCTCATCCGTACATCTTCTTTGATGAGGTATCTGTTAAGGTCTTTGGTCCATTCTTTGATCAGATTGCTCATTTTCTTATTGCTGAGTTTCGAGATTTCGTTGTATATTTTGGATAATAGTCTTTTATCAGATGTATCTTTTGTAAATATTTTCTTGCAGTCTGTGTCTTGTCTGCTCATTCTCTTGACATTGCCTGTCACACGGCAGAAATTTTTAATTGTAACGAAGTCCAGCTTAGCGACTATTTCTTTAACGGATCACGCCTTTGATGAATCTAAAAAGTCATCACCATCGCCGAGGTCAGCTAGGTTTTCTCCTAGGTGATCTTCTAAGAGCTGTGTAATTTTGCATTTTACATTTTGGTCAATGATCCATTTTGAGTTAGTTTTTGTGAAGAGCATAAAGGCTGTGTCTAGATTCATTTTCTTTGCATCAAGATGTCCAGTTGTTCCGGCACTGTTTGTTGAAAAGACTGTCTTTGCTCCTTTGCATTGCCTTAGCGCCTTCGTCAAAGATCAGTTAGCTAGCTTTCTGTGGGTCTATTTCTAGGGTCTATTTCTTTCTATTCTGTTGCGTTGATCTGTTTGTCTGTTCTTTTGATAGCACCGCACCGTCTTGATTGCTCTAGCCTTACAGTAAGACTTGAAGTCAGCTGGTGTCATTCTTCTGGCTTTGTTCTTCTCCTTCAGCATTGAGTTGGCTCTTCTGAGTCTTTCGCAGGGTCTTCTGGCTCTTTCTGGGTTTTCACATAAACTTTAGAATGAGTTTGTGGATATCCACAACATCACTTGCTGGGATTTTCTTTAGAACTGTGATGAATCTATAGAACAATTTAGGAAGAAGTGACATCTTGACAATATTGAATTTTCCTACCCACGAACATGTAATATCTATCCATTTATTTAGTTCCTCTTTGATATTTTTCATCAGACTTTGTTGCTTTCCTCATATAGATCTTAAACAAATTTTGTTACACTAACGCCTAATTATTTAAGTTTTTGAAATGCTAATGGAAGTGGTACTGTGCTTCTAAATTCACTGCTGGTATATAGGAAAGCCATTGACTTTTGTGTATTAACCTTGTGTTCTGTAACTTGCTGCAATCACTTACTAGTTCCAGGAGAGTTTTTTGTTGATGCTTTCAGATTTTCTACATAGATGATCATGTCATCTGTGAACAGTTTTATTTCTTCCTCCCCAATCTGTATACCTTCTATTTCTTTTTCTTGTCTTATTGCCCTAGCTAGCACTTCCAGTACAATATTGGAAAGGAATGGTGAGAGAGGACCTCCTTATCTTGTTCCTGATCTTGGAACCATTCTAGAATCAGAACCTTGTGCAGAGCACCAGTGGTCAGCGCACCAATGGGGCGGAGGTGGAGAATGCCGATTATGGCTGGACAGGCATGTTGGCTGCACGGCATGACTTACCAAGCACCAGGCCTGCAGGAGGGTGTGCTGGGGGAGGTGATGGATCAGCCACCTGCCTTGCTTTGGCCAATCAGCAAGTAGGGAGGTTAGCTTGTAGTTTTAGGGGAAAGAGATCCTCAGGTCTCACTCATGGCAGTGCTAAGTAGGGCATAGAGGGGGTAAAAGTGACAAGCTCTCAGGGACTTGGATGTGGCAGCTGGCTCCTGATGTGGCCCAGGGGTCCCATCAAATTGCCAGTGTGGCCTGAGGCACCCCAGAAAGCCCCTCTTTGGGAATCACAGCAAGAGTGGGGAAGAGCATGTTCTGGAGTCACACAGCCTAAGGGGAAAACTGGATGCTTTGCTCCCACCCGTCGGGCAAGTGATGACACTTCAAGAATTGGTTCCTCCTTTTTGAAACAGGGTCCTTAAATAAGACCCTTGGTGTCTGACCCGAGAACACTCCACACATGAGGCGACTCTTATGATTCCCCCGGGCCACCTTCTACCACTCGTCTGGAGCAGACACCATGGTCCTGCAGAGATGCGCTTGGGAAGGGAGAGAGCAGAGTCGCCCTGAAGTAACCGTCAGAGAGGTGTTGGCTCTAGCTGACCACAGAGCTGGGGAAGCAGATTCTGGACAGATGGAGTGGGGTAGAGTGTAGAGGTGAGAGCAGGAGACCCGTCAGAAGCAGGGCTCTGGGACAGCAGTCCAGGAGGCCCAGCAGCTGCAGGGAGGTGAGCAGAGGGGAGGAGAGCCACCTGCTCCTCCTCCTGCATTTTGCCCACCCCGCACCTGGAGCCCGGTGCCAAGCAGACTTCTGTAGGCAACGCCAAGCGTCCTCATGGGATGGCCATCTCCTGGAAGCCAGTCTGCCGGCTCGCCTGGGTGCTAGGAACCCGGCTGAGCCTGGGTGCAGAGGAACGGCTGGCTGGTGTGCAGGGGTGAGAAGTGGCTTCCAGGTGGCCTGCGTGGTGCTGGGCAAGAGGTGATGCCAACTGGGGAATGAAGAAGCCAAACCAAACCCTGTCGCTCTCAAAGACAAAATCCACCTTGAAGGGAACACTTTAGAAAAGTAAGAGGGAATTCCTGAGCAGGCCTGGTGCGCAGCAAGCCTTCATTCCTCACCAGGGCCTGCAGTTGTCAAGGCTAGCCCCTTTCATGGATAAGCACACCGAGGCACGGAAGGCTCAGGGGACCTTGGGGGATGACAGCCCAGCTCTGGAGGCAGAAGATCCAGGTTCTAATCAAGGCTCCATCACCAACAGTTGTAGCCAAGTGACCCTGGGCAAGTCACTCACCCTCAGTGTGCCTCAGTTTCCACAACTGTAAAATATCTCATGATTTCACCTCCCTTAGGTCTTTCTTCAAAGGTGCCAGGTGGACCCCATCATCGCTCACAGGTATCAGCTGCCCCTCCCAGGGGAGGAGGAAGCTCTCCTGCCCCCTCTGATGCAAGGCTAGCTACGTGTCCGTCCGCCGGATGAAACATGGGGGCAGCGGCTCGTTTCCGGTCTGAGAAGGAGCTTTAAGAGGCAGCACGTGACGCACCCTTTTCTTTTCTCGTTGCCACGATTCCAGAAATGTTCCAGAGAAAGACGACTTCACGACTCTGGTTCTGGAGGGAAGACGGCACAGAGCAGAGCCAACGGGGGGGACACAGAGCATGAGGAAGAAATAAATCTGTGGCCTTGGCCCCTGAAGCTTTGGGTGGCGTTGAGCGTAACCTCTCCTGCGCTGCCCAGCAGATGCCCCCCGTCCTGAGCGCCCCATGCGCTTGAGCTGTCCTCCCGCACGCCCGGTTCTCCCCAGCACTCACCACATTTGCAACTAGCGACCTTCCCTTTACAGTTTGCTTGTCTTCCGTCTCCCCTTAAAGGAACATAAACTCCGTAAAAGCAGGAATATTTGTCTCGTGTTCACGACTGTATCTTTTGCACCAGCAACAGCGCTTGGCACATGGAAGGCACATGCATGCACACACATGAAACATTGAACAAATAAACACAAAATAGAAGTTAACCTAGGCTCTGTCCTAGATGAAATATATATGTTTTTAATTTTAAAAAATGACCCAACATTTCAAACGCTATTACTATGACCCCCATTTTACAGATGAGAAAACTGTAGCACAGAGCTTTCGAGAGCTTGCCCGAGGTCATGCTGAGCCAGCAGGTGGGGCCTGTCCAGTCTCCAACCGCTGTGTCATTTGGCCTGTCAACAGTGCCTTCTTCACCACGTTTGTTGGGAAGTGGCCAAGGGCTCGGGACCCGAGAAAAATCAACGAATGGCCGAAGCCATGGATGGCGTGCAGCTGGCCTGCTGACGTAACTTGCCCACGGTTGCAAAGCTCAGAAGAGGCCGGGCAATGTCCTCCCAGGCCTTCTGACCCCAAAGCCGGCGCTTGTTCTGGGCTTGCGCAGGTCTCAAGCTTGGCCGAGCTCCAGGATCACCTGGGCGATTTCAGAAACTGTGGGTCTGAGTCAGAACCTTTGCAGATAAGCCCAAAGCTTTGGGCTTTTACAGAGCAGCTCAGGTGCAGCTGGCCCACAGACCAGCTCGAAGGAAACTCTGCCCCACTCCCGGCTCATTGCCAGGTGGTGGCAGACCCTCCACTGCTCTCTGTGGCCAAATGACAGGACCCAGGGGCAAGCCGGCCTGTCACCCTGCCAGCTAAGGGGCCCGGCCCTGGGCTTCCACCCTCATGTTGGCAAGTCCCCAGTCGAGCAGTTTGGTGGGGTTTATCGATTTCACCTCCCCTCCCACCCCAGCTGAGACCCCAGCCCAGACCTCTGGTGTTGTGAAGAGTGGCAGAGGGGTGACCCTGTACACAGCAGCCACGAACAGGTTGAGAGGGATGGTCTACACCAAATTCTGGTTTCTCTCAAGACAGTGGTTGGAAAGAGTTCCCTTCATGGGAGCAGAGCCCCAGGTGCCCACCAATATCCCGTCTGTTATTCTCCCCACACGCTCCCCTCCTCCTGGATTAAAGACGCTGGTCCCCTCCTGACAAGACTGCGTGCTGGACACCAGTGAGAGTTCTGGGAATTTCCCTTTTGGAGCTTGTTATGGGCTGAACTGTGTCCCCCAAAATTCCTATATCAGAGTCCTAACCCCTAGTTCCTCAGGTCATGACCTTATTTGGCAAGAGGGTCATTGCAAATGTAGTAAGTAAAGATGCAGTCACATTGGAGCAGGGTGAGCCCTTAATCCAGCAAACTGGTGTCCTTACAAAAGGAGAAACTGAGACCTGGAGACAGGTGGAGAGATCGCCACGTGAGACAGAGCGGAGATCAGAGGACGCTTCTCCAAGTCAAGGGTTCCAAAGATTTCTGGAAAACGCCAAAAGCTGGGAGCGAGGCCTGAAACAGATTCTCCTCTGAGCCTCAGAGGGAACCAACCTTGCCGGCCCTTGGTCTGGGACTCCAGCCTCCAGAGCTGGGAGAGGATGGCTGCTGCTGTTCCGAGTCCTGCACCCTGCTGTACGTCGTCACGGCCGCCCCAGGACGCTCCTGCAGGGTGGCAGCGAGAACCTCCTGCATCTCGGGCCAAGGAGCTGAAGGAAGGGGCCTTGGAGGCTGAGAGTCATTCTGTCCCTTGGGCCACAGAGAAACTCATCTCACGTAGCAGAGAATGAAGTAAAAAAAACAATGTGAAATGGAAACGAGAGAGAATCCTGTAGATGACCAAACTTTCTGCTGTGCCCCCAGCCCCGGGGCAGGCCCAGGCTCCTCCCGGATTCCTTAATCCCCCTCCAACACACACAGTGCTGGGAGTAGGAGTTTTTGGGCTGCAGATGACAGAAGCACTGTTACTGCACGTGCTTTCTCAAAAGGGCGAGCATTTGGCTGTCACACCCTTAAAGGCCCAGATCATGTTCCCAGATCCAAACCCTAAAAGAGAAACTCGACTCCGAATGCTGCTGCTGCACCCATGCATCTGTTTCTGCCTTGTTTCCAGGCCAAAGCACGACCCCGGGGTTTCTCCTTGGCAGACACCGGCAGTTTCCTTCCAGCATCCCCTCCACTGCTCCTGCGGCAGAGCCCTCTGCAGCCACATACTCCAGAGAGGGAGCCTTTCTCGCCCCTGATGGGAACGGGAACGTGGTTGGTCTGAGCCGGTCCTTCCTCTTGCTGAGGACTGGGTCAGGCCCTGAAATGTGGTCAGTGGTGTTGAGGGAACGTTTTTGCAAACCCCGGGGAAGCATTTTCCTCGCTAGTTTAAGAACAAAAGAAGCATTGCCAGGAGACCCCAGCTTGCATGTGATGCCCAGACGCACAGCAGCCATCTTCCATCCCTGGAGGGCGCCGTGCCTGCTGTGCAGCTGATAGAGGAGTGGAAGGTGAGAGCCTTCTGGGCCTTTGATAACGTCATCACAGTGCTGAAACTGCAGACTCTGGAGCGCCCCCATCTCTGACTTCTCATTTTATGGAATAACAGACATCTTATTGTTTACACTCTCTTGGTCAGGTCTTTTGTTACATACAGTCAAAACCATATTAACTTCCATACTTCCCAAAGCAAAAATACATGAATTGATGACGGCTCTTCCTGGAAAAATCATCGCAAATGGGCTGCTGTCATGGTCGTGGTCTCATATGGGTTCAAAGATGCGTGTACATAAGGAAAGATGTAAGGGGGCAAGACAGTGTAAATATCAAACTGATGCACTCGCCTCTCTCCTGAGATCCTGTTCTGCGGCCCCCCACCTCCAAGACCAAGCCAGGAGGCATCTCACCCCAGGGAACCCGGCCTGGGGAACAGAGTCCATCGTCAGCACTACATCTGGGAACTAGGATTACGAGAACTCTTTAGCAAAACAAGAGAAGTGAAACAGATGTTGCCAAGAGAAGGGACTTCTAATTTGTTCTCTCTCTCTTGAACTCATCAGGACCAAACCTAAAAGTCACACTGAGCTTCTTCCAAGTTCTGTGGGATGTCCTTGCTGCCTGTTATTCGTAAGCCACATCCAATGACCTTTCTGCTCTGGAGGATGTGGAGGGAGGAGAGTGGATGGAAGGAGCCACAGCAACCTCCACCGCGGGTGCCATCTTGGATGGAAGCAAGAAACAGTGGAATCTTGGAAACGTGAACTCTTTATCCAAGTGAGATCCAAATTTACTTCAAAAGACTGTTTTTGAGGTTTTAGGGAGCCAACACAATGCCCCTTTTCCCTTCTGTATAGTTTCCTGAGGCTACAGATTGGACGGCTTAAAACAGAAATTCATCTCTCACAGTCCTGGAGGCTGGAGGTCAGAGATCAAGGCGTTGGCAGCGTCGGTTCCTTCTGGGTGTTCTGAGGGGGAATCCGCCCACGCTTCTCCCCAGCTTCTGGTGGTTTGCTGGCGATTCTTGGCTCCCTTGGCTTGTAGGTGCCTCACCCCATCTCTGCCTTCATCTTCATCTCCCTGGGTGTTTGTGTCTGTGTCCAGAGTTCCCCTTTCTATAAGGCCCTCAGTGATGCTGGATTAGGGGCCACCCTACTGACCTCATCTTAACTACATCTGCAGAGACTTTATTTCCAAGTAGGGTCACATTCTGGGGCACGGGGTGGATGGTGTTTAGGATTCCGATATATCTTTTTTAGGGGACAGTAATCAACCCATAACACCTCCTTAGTTCAGAATGAATGGTTTGAGAGGAGAATAGATGTGTCAGACAGATAAAGACAGAAATAGCAGCCCTTGGTTGCTGGTCACGTTGATTGAGATCACGTGCCTTAGATCAATAGCCATAACGGGCTCCGCCAATTGAATGTGCCCCTCTCAAACCCTCCGGGGAAACTCAGCACACCATGGGAGTGTCTATCAGCACACCCACTCTGTGGGCAGGTAAACGCAACAGCAAAGACAAGCAGCTATTACTGCTCCCAAATTCACCCATCAGAGAGTTCCCTCCTGCTTTGGGCCAGGCAGCCTCTGGTGAAGTTCTCTCACAAACCCACCCTCCCCTTCCTTCCCACTCACCTCATCCTGTCCCCACCCTCACCCACCGCTCAGTGAGGTAACATGTGGGAGGTAACCCACAACACTCAGAGAGAAAGAGCTGGGTTTCCATTGCACATCTGTGTGCGACATCAATAAATGGGAAGCCAATGGATATAGTGACATGATTCAAAATAAAATACACCATAATATACATTAATAGACTATGCGGTGAGTCTAGACTGGGTGACAGAAATATATAAGTATTTCAGAAACTCTGACATCTGCCATGACTCAGTCCAGTTGGCATGGATGCCCGCCTACCGGTGTCCCTGACGTAGGCAGGTCCTGAAAAAATATATGTTAAATAGATGTAGGGATGGATGTGTGTGGAGTCAGGGTCAGTCTGATGTGGTAATTAAATGCCTCTTTTCAGTGCTTTAGCATTATAATATTTCAATTTTGTGAACCTATGTATAAATTGTTAGTAACAAGTGAAATGTGAGAGCAAATAAAAAAATTAAGCCAAATGGAAAAATTATTTTGAAGGAATTAAACCAAACTGCTCAGTCTGAGGGGGCAGTCCCTACAAGACCGCCCTTGCTTCAGACACTGGCTCTAATTTTGGGGTCCCCAAGGGCACCCTCAGTGCTGAGCGACTGGCTAAAATTTTGGGGTTCCCCACAACCATGCTCAGGTTTGACAATTTGCTAGAACAACTCGTAGAATTCAGGAAAGTGTTGTGCTTGTGATTGCAGGTTTTTGACTGCTAAAGGATGTCAACAGTACCAGCCAAAGGAAGAGGTGCATAGGGCCAGGGAGCTGACCGGGAGGGTTCCACGTGTGAAACTGCTGTGTCCTCTGGACATTGTCGCTTTCCCAGTATCAACCTCTGACAATACACGCTGAGTGTCCCCAACCCAGGAGGCTCACCCAAGCATCAGAGTCCAGAGTTCAGTTGGGCCTTCATTGTGCAGACACGAGTGATAGAGTCATCCGCTGTGTGGTTGAACCCAACCTCCAGCTCCCTCCCCTCCCGGGAGCTCAGGCTGATTCCTTGTGTCCCAAAGCACAACCCTCTAATCTCGTGGTTGGTTGGTCTTCCCGGCACAGCAAGCCCCTTCCTGAATCATCCGTTAGCACAGAGCATCACGGAGGATAGCCTATCAGATGTGGCATGGAGGGCTCCGCCATGACTTGGAAATTCCATGGGGGTAGAGATTACCTCCCAGGCCCCAGGAAGAAAGCCAGTGGTACTTTTAGGTGGGATCATAATTCCTTGTTACAAAGCTATCACAGCATGTGACTGAATTGTAAAGAGACAAATATTTATGGTGTTAACTTCTGGATCCAGAAACGGAAGCCCCCTTGAAGGAATACTTAAATTTATGAAGACCTAAGTGTGGGGTGTTTTGGAGACGCCTGTATGCGAACTCACGCAAAGTAAAATATATGAGATTGTAGCATATGTTCTGCGTATCCGAGGTGTGATGGTGCATGACGGCAAAATTGTTGAACATTCATAAAGATGGGGACAAGAATGCCATCACTTTGCTGGAGGAACTTGTGCCTAAACCTGTGTCGGTCGCTGAAAAGTGGTCAGCAGCGTGACTCACTCATTCCGTGGTTGCACGGTGCCTGCTGTTTGTGAGATGGTGATGGCTCTCTGAACACTCACTTTCCTTCAGAGGTCATAATTTTCACCACAAGATCATTCTGAAAGGGACTCTTGTCCCCAGTCTTCTGAAAGAACCCCAAACAGTAATCAGTCCATTTAAAAAATACTTAAATAACAATTTTTATCTCCCCAAAGGAAACTGGCTAAAGAGTCAGTCACTGGTTGCTAAAGAAACAAAACCCACAGAGCAGGTGTTACAGGCTGAATTGTGTCACCTCCAGAATTGGTAGGCTGAAGTCCTGACCCCCAGGACCTCAGAGTGTGGCTGCATTTGGAGACCAGTCTTTACAGAGGTGACTGGGGTAAAATGAGGTCATCAAGGTGGAACCTAATCTGATGTGACTGCGTCCTTATAAGAAGAGGAGATGAGGACACAGACACAGAGGGACCATGTGAGGACTCATGGAGAAGAGGCCGTCTGCGCGCCAAGGAGAGAGGGCTCAGGAGAAACCAGCCCTGCCGACACCTTGATCTTGGGCTTCCAGCCTCCAGGACCGAGAGAGTAGATTTCTGTTGTTGAAGCTGCCCCGTCAGTGGTATTTGTTACTGACCCTGAGCTGACTCGTGCCATGGGTGGACAGAAGCACTGAAGACGCTCTTAAGGGAAAACCACATGTAAATCAAGTGTATCCTGCAGAGTGGGAAGGCCGCAAGCTGGGGCTCTGATGGGAGCACAAAGGGGAGGCGGACGGGAGCAGTGACACTAAGCCGCCACCTGCCTCCGTGTGCTTACAGTTCCGTCCATTGGAGCCCAGCTCCTCTTCCTGTTGGTTCAGGAAATTTGGGATCATCAATCAGGGTCTCACAAACCTGCCCCAGCATTTATTTTGAGTAATATCTGACAATCAGAGGGGCATGTGGCCAGCCCACCGAGCCCGGACCCTGGAGGCCGTGGTGGGATCACTGTCCCCCAAATCTACTGACAACAGAGGAGAGGGGGAGGGGAGAGAAAAGAAACTGGCCACCAATTGTTTGGAGCGTGGGGTGGAGGCATTACAACATTGATTCCAAAATATCATTAATTTGTGACATTGTTTTCAACAGCATCAAAGAGGTGTGGGGGAGACAGGAGGGAGGAAAAGTGAAGAAGAGAAATTGTGCGACATGGACCCAGTCTGTTCTCACAATGTCGTATTATTATGAAAGTAATGGACAGTGACTTCAGAAAACTCAGAAAATGCTGTGAAGATCAGGGGTGCAGTTAAATTTCTCACTAATCCGCCCAAAGAAAGCTGATGTTGTGTTTGGGAGCGATACTCAGTACAGAAAATTTGTGCATGTTCTTGTCACTAAATATCATGCTGTGAAAATGTCTATCATGATTAAAAAAAAAATCCTCCAAACATCGTTTCTGCAGCTACACAATAATCCATCCTGCGAATGAGCCACAGTAAACGTTTCCTCTATTTGTAGAAATGTTTCTCCGCTTGTTCCTCATTTTAAGCAACAATGCCACCAACACATTTATGCTGGAAAATTTATTTGCATCTCTGATCACTTCAGCAGAACAGTTCCCAGAATGGGGATCGCTGAATGACGTCAAAACCTGGACTCTGGATCCACGCTGTCAGACCACTCACCATTTATCAGAAAGCTGTGTGGATTCACTACCAGCAACAGAAGGGTGGCCAGTGGCGCTGAAACACAGGGCATGTGTTTCTAAAATCAAAGCCGAGTGAAAGAAATTTTGCTTAGGGGATTTCACAATAGCTTCTGAAATAATCATTAATATCAGGGAATTATAAAGAGCTAGTGTTAGGAGTCTAATTACGCTGCCTCCAGCCCTGGCGTCATGACCTCTCAAGGTCACGTACAGGCATCTGCTCGCCCTGTCCCCTTGGTGTTCTCCACTGCACCCTGCCATGTGAGTCCCCCTCAGCGCCCACCTGGACGCAGCTCTGGCCGTGGGAGGCCCCTCCCCTCCTTTTGCCTCTTCAGCGTCTCTCCAGATGTGTTCCCGGGGAAGAGAACATGTTTTCTTTGCACTTACTAATTTCCTCCTTTACCCAAAGACGGATTTATTTTTGCTCTCCGTATGCAAACGCCCTTGGCTTCCGAGGAGAATTGGGGAGAATCCAGGTGTTTCCAGGCGCCCTTGGCACCTGAACCAACAGCTTGGCTGCTCTCGGGGACTAGCTCCACTGAATGCTCTTGTTTTCCTCTTCTGTCTTCATCTCCTTCGCTGTGCACACGGTAGGCACCAGTTCTCGCTCTCCGGTTGCCACGGACAGCAATGCTCAATGTTCGTGCTTCCAGACAAACAACCCTGACCTTGCTCAGGAAGAGCGGAGCTACTGTTGGATTCAAAAGGCCAGGGGACCCTGGGAGGTCTACTCGGCCAGGTCTGCCCGGGGCTGCTCTTCAGGCCCGTGATTGCTTCCAGATGAGTAGGTTCCCCTCCAGGCGGCCACTTGTCATTGGAAGGAAAGAATAATGTTGGCTGCAGAGGCAGGCCCACAGAGAACTCTCACATGGACCCCAAAGCGCCAAGACTGCCAAGCTGTCACCAGTCCGCATGGCTTGTCGCACCCACATCTTGAACCACATAGCAAAGACTATGACCTTAGCGTCCAAAGAGGCCAGGGTCTACCTCCCGACCTTGCTGCTGTGTGACTCTGAGTTGTCACTCGAACTTGTGAATCCACAGCTTCCTCATGAGGGACAAGTGAGATAATGCACACACAACTCTCACAATCACGCGCAGAGGAGCTCTTCGTGGATGTGACCTCCTCCAGCCACCACACCCCTGCAGCTGTCCCCTGACTTGCTCGGCCTGGGCCACCGCCTTCCTGATGGTAAGGACTCAGCCCACGGAGGGTTCATTCCTCACCTGGTGCAGGTGTGCAAGGGGAAGGTACGGGGCAATGGGCAGGGGCTTAATGTAGAGCTGGGCAGTGCCTGCCTGCTTTTCTGGGCATAAACACAGCCTAAGATGTCTCCACTGCACAAGGGGGCTTGCAGAAAGTGGGGCCGCTGCTCCCCGCACCCCAGTGGAATTCTCAGGGCGCAGAACCCTCCCTCTGACAGAACCGCTCCTCCTCCCGGGCTCTCTACCCCTGGCTGCCTCAGAGCACCCAGGAACCAGCCCACATCCTGAGGGTGACTGAAAGCCGGGGCTAGAGAAACGGCACCAGGACCTTCCGGCTCAGCTGGACACAAGCAGGGCAGGTCTCACACTGGAGGGTCTGACTGTGCACACCACCCACCCACCAAGGTGGGCCTGGGGCTATCCCGAGGCTCAGAGCTGCCTGGGGTCTCCTGTTTTCTTCCTCCCTCTCTCCTCCCTCCCTCCTCCCTCCCTCCCTGCCTCCTGCCTTCCTGCCTTTCTCCCTCTGTTTTCTTTCTTTACTTTTCCTTCTTTAAGGTGTAATTTACATACAGTGAAATGCAAAGGTCCTAAGGGCAGTTTTATAAATCTTCACAAACACAGGCACACATGTAAGCACCACCACCATGAAGATATAGAATGTTCTCGCCTCCCCAGAAGTTCGCACATTATCTTTCCACTCAGGCGCACCCCGCCCCGCCCCTTCTCTGCTTTCTGCCGCCACGAATGAGTTTTCTCTCTTCTGGAATTCCCTGTGCACGGACTCATGCAGCACACAATCTTCTGCACCAGCCTCTTCAGCTCAACATGCTGTTGATTCATTCCCACCATGTGAGTTGCAGGCTGCCCTTTCGTGGCTGAGGAGCTCCCCATGTAAGCGTGTGTGCACGATCTGCTTGTCCCCTCACGTCTCGACGGACACGTGGGTTGTTCCCGTTTGAGGCAACCGTGAGTCAAGTTGCTGCGAACATCCTTTGGACCTTTGGAACATCCTTTGCACCTTTGGGTGGACGCATGCTTTCATCCTCCCAGGAAGGAGTAGGGTTGCTGGGTGGTGGAGGAGATGCACAGAGGGCATTATAAAATGTGCCCAACAGTTTTGCAGAGCGGTAGTTGTGCTGCTTTGTCCCCAAGAGTGTCTGAGAGTTCTCACTGCTCTGCCACCTGCCTTAGTCCCCACAGCTCTCTGTGTGGCACCAACAAGCCCTGGTGACCTGGTGATAGGGACCCTGGGTGACCGTCCCACTAGGAAGCTTGTGGTTTTGGTGAGGGCTGAAATGTCCTGTTGGCATCCTGTCGTCTTAAGGTGCTCCAGGAGTGGGAAAGAAACAAACAATGAATGATCGGTGAGCTTTCAGATTCTCAGCAAAAGGTGAGCCGTGGACGTGCGGCTCCAATTCTGTCAGTGTCCACTCAGGATTCAGTCCATTTTCCAGTCCAGGCTAATTAAAGCTCATGCTTATAGCCGCCTTCCTGTGAGACAGCATAGGGAATGAAACCCGGCTCAGGGTCTGAGTTCTCAGATGGGCTTCCCACCTATCCTCGTCCCCTCCCCCCATGTCACTGCCCCCAACCCCAACCCAGTGGATGAGCCTGGAGTCCCACTGTCTGGCCTGAACGGGCCCCGCCTCTCTCTGGTGGGGTGACCTTGGGCAAGTCACTGAAGCTGTTTGTGCTTTTGTTTCCTTGGCTGTAAAATAAGGATAATGGAAGTGCCGACCTCATGGAAGACTGCGAGAGAACACACGAGTGCACCGTGGGTAGAACACAGCACCTGCACCTGCACGCAGGAAGCAGATGTCGACGTGATGGGAGTGACCACAGTGAAGATGACAGTGCCCCCACAGCACCCATACTTCCCCCTTGTATCACGGCCTGCCCCCAGCCTCTCCATCTCCAGCCCTGGTCCCAACAATGGGAGATCCCACGGTGATCTCTGTGACACAAGACTGATGATGATGTCCCCTTCCTAAAGCCCACCAGTGGCCCCCACGGTCTTCAGGATGAAGTCCAAACACAGTGCCATGGCTCTTTGCAATCTGACGTGTGCTGATTTTCCAGCTCATTGCCTCTGCAAATTCACACAAGCCCTTTGGTCCAGCCATGCAGCCAAATGCCCGCCACCCGCTGGGAATCCCTGAGCTCTCCCTGCAAGACGTTTATAAATGCTCCTCCCTCTCTCTGTGATGCTCCTTCCCCCATGTCCACCTGGCTGATTACTACCTTCCTTTCAAGGTTAAATCTCCTCCAAGAAGCCTTTCCTGACTTTCCACATTGAATCACCCCCCACTCTGGGCTACAGTAATGCATCATGCACACTTTTGGCTTGGCATTTTGCACATTGCTATGTTCCTTTGAGTAGAAGTGGGCCCTTTCTGAGCAGGAAAGTGACTTACCATTTCTGCTTCTGCCCAGTACACAAAATGGACTCAATGATTGTTATTGAATAGATAGCTGGATGGATGGATGGATGGATGGATAGGCAGGTGGGTGGATGGATGGATAGATAGATAAAGGGGTAAATGAGTGGATGGATGGGCAAGCAGGTGAATGGATGGATGGATAGGCGAGTGGGTAGATGGATGAGTGAGTAAATGGGTGGATGGTTGGATAGACAGGAGGGTGGATGGGGACGCATGGCTGAATGGATAGGGGTGTGGGTGGGTGGGTAGTTGGATGGATTGGAGGGGGTGAGTGGAGGAGGAGTGGTTGGGTGGATGGATGGGCAGGTGGGTGAGTGGGTAGATGGGTGGGTGGGTGATTGGGTGGACAGATAGATAGGAGGTAGGTGGGTGTTGATTGATGAGTGGATGAATGGATAGGGAGGTGGGTGGGTGGATGGGTGGGTGGGTGGATAGGTAGATAAATAGATAGATAGAAGGGTTAATGGGTGGATGGAGGGGTGGTTGAGTAGATGGGTCGGTGGGTGGATGGATGGATGGAAGGATAGGTGAGTGAGTGAATGGATGGATTGGCGGGGGCAGGGGGGTGGCGTGCAGTGGATGGCCAGAGGGGAGTGTTCAGACTCAACTGAATGAAAGTGTTGAGACACCATGACATCCTCACCTCACATCCACCCTTGATATGATTTCTCTCTGGTGGGATTCCTTAGTCACAGAGAGGTCTCAGGCAAATCATTTTTTAAAATGATCAGACAGGAACAGAAGGAGGATGACCCTCTTGCTTCATTTTCTCCCTGTGTGAACCCATCCTAACCTCCACCACTAGACTAGCCTTCCCCAAACACCTCTTTTTATTTAATCCTTTTCCAACACCCCCACCCCCCACCTTACCCACCACTGCCCTTAACCACGGTCTCTAGAATTCCAGGAAAAGATGCATTAAGACTGAAGCTATTGGCTATGGAATATTAGGAAACTGTGCTGACAAATGACCCACCTTGTGCCGTTGGAGTCAGGTGATGGGCTCACAGAAACAACAAGACAAAAATAGCAATGGCAGCGAAGGTGTCCTGAGCGCTGATCATGTGCCAGACGCCTCGCTCAGGGCTTCTCACTCACCCCAGATGCCAGACAAGGAGAAGCCTCCCAACCGCACGTTTTTATTGGAGCTCTTGTCAAGAGGACAACTCAACCTTTGGATCAATTCAGTCTTGTGACCATTGATTCTGCAAGTGTCAGGGGCTGACTGTGAGGAAAGTCACCTAAGGCCCTTCTCTCCTTACCCGAAGGTGAATCAAGAGGCGTCTCTTGGCTGGGGGCCACTCACCACCCTAGAGAAGAAAGCAGATACACGCCTGCCACACTGGAAGGAGGGAGGGTGCAGGGACTCTCTTCACAAAGGGCAGGAGCTCCTGTCTTCTTGTTTGGGCTGTCGCTGTGGTGTCCGTGGTCAACTCACTGTGCTGCATTAGCAAACCCCACAACAGCCCTGCCTCGAACTTGTGCGCAGCCAGGGCAGAGCAGTGTGGTGATGAGTGTGGCTTGTCCTAAAGCCAAATCTCTGATTAGGGGATTAGTAGGGAGCAGAGCCCACCTGTGATTTCCCTTGTGGCAGAGCCAAGAGCTCTGAAGCCTGGTGCCACGCTCCGAGCTGCTTAGATGTCGTGCCCACCGGGGATTAGCACCAGAAGTGGCAGAGCTCTCTTTCCGGGGCCATTCCCTTTGGCATACCAACATACTCCAGCGTCTCTCTTCCTTAAAAACCCACCTGTGACACATGACAAAGATTCCTTCCTTGACCAAACTTCAATTGGGCTCCTCTTCTTTAATTAGCCCTCTTCTCAACTAGGCCTTGACCTTGGTCTGCCTTAGCAAGAATCTCCCTGCTCTTGATGGCTCCCCTTAGTGATTTTCCATCCACTGAGCTGCTTGTCCCTATTGTCGTTGGAGTTAAGCTCTGTCTCTCTCCCACCTTGCAGTAGTCTTGAATAAAGACTACTTCCTCACCATTTTAACAAGTATCAGAATAATATTTTACACTCCACGTTTTCCTCCATTTACTAGCCCATTTCTTGGAAAACTTCATAGCAAAAATTCACAGGCCCTCTCTCACCCCCACTGCCCGATACCCCTGGAGCTCACTGCAAATGTGCTTCCATCTTCTCTGTCCTGTTGAACTGGCTTCTTCCAAGTCACCCCTGGACCCCGTGTCCCCAGCTCCAGTGGCCACTTCTCTGTTTTTGTCAGCTCGTCCTCTCAGCAGCACTCAACGTGGGGTCCACTCACTGCTTTCAACAGTTTATTCTCTCAAGCCCTAGGGCATCTCCCTGTCTGTGTCCTTCCTCGCACGCCCTGGCCGCTCCTCCTGAGCCTCCCGAGCAGTTGCTCAAACTCCCTGAATTCCAAGTGTCTGACTGTCCAGAGCCCTTTCCTGGTCTCTCTTCTTTTCTCTCTTTACCCTCTTGCCCTAGGAGACCTCAGACAGTCCCGTGGCTGTAAATACCATTGGGCGTGCTGATGACGCCGAGATTTAACTCCTGACTCCTCCCAGGAGCTCAAGACTTGTATAATTAACTGACAACTCAGTATTTACATTGGGATGTCCAATGGATCTCAAACTTACTTTGCCTAAAACAAAACCATTGATTCTTCTCCCCCTTGCACACACAAAAAACCAAACAACAAAATAAAGCAAAACCTTTTATTCTCTTAGCCTTCCCCACTCACTCCATTCACTCATCAAATACCTGTGGGGCAGGCACTGCTCTAGCTTCTGGGACACTGCTGTGAACAAAAGAGACAAAAATTCCCTTCTGGCAGGTAGCAGCACCATGTGCCCAGTTCCTTAAACCAAAGGTAGGGAACTACCATTATTCTTGTTTTCCCCCACATCTGTGGCTCCCAGCTGGGTGCTTTCCCCAACAAGGGACATTTAGGCAAGGTCTCGAGACAGGTTTGTTGTCATATCTTGGGAAAGGGCACTATTGGCATCCAGTGTGTGGAGGTCAGGTCTAAAATCCTACAGTACATGAGACAGCCCCCCAGACCACAAAGAAAGATCCAGCCCAAAATGTTACAATGCCAAGTTTGAGAAGCCCCAACCTGCACCCAATCCATCAACACACACCATTGGCTTTGCTTCCAACATAAATCTCAATCTTACAGCCCCTTCTACCTCTGTGGCCACCAACCTGGTACAAACTGCCTCTCTCTCGTGAGGTTATTGTAACAGACTATTAAAACAATGAATTTTCCTTCTTTCTCACTAGGCCTTTTATCCTTGTCATCAGGGACTTTCTTTTTCTGTATCCCAGGCAACTATCAGAGGATTTGGCACTTCTTCCTGTGTATTATCATCATCATCACCATCATGATCACCATTATCACTATCATCATCATCACCATCACTATCACCATCATCATCACCATCACAATCACCATCATCATCACCATCACGATCACCATCTCCATCATCATCATCATTACCATCACTAGCACCATCATCATCAACATCACGATCACCACCACCACCACCATCACCTTCATCATGCTCACCATCATCATCATCATCATCAACATCCACTGGGCGTTGACCTTGTTCTGCGCCCTGTGATGTGAACTTTACACACATCATCTCATATAATGCTCCCATGCCTCTCTGGGGTGGGCATTATTGCAGTAATTTTACAGACAGTGTTCCGTTAACTGAGACATTAGGTGCCTAACCTCTGGGAACAGGCTGCCTGGCTCTGTCAAATTACTCCTACACGTCTTTAGGGAGAAGTTATTTCATTTCTCTGTTTCTCAGTTTCCTCATCTGTAAAAGGGGTGAAACAATAGCGCTCCCTTCCCAGAGTTATTCCAAGTGATGTTTCATGGGAAGCAATTAGAATGTTGCCTGGCACACCGTGAGCACTCAAAAAATGTTAACCACTCCATCAACTTGTTTACAGAAAATAGGGAACCTGAGGCTTACAGGGATTAAGTCCCTCACTCAAAGTCATATGGTAAGCGGTCAGTTATAATCACTCCACCACACAAGGCTGCCTCCCGCTAAGACCAGGAGATGGCTGCTGAAAAAAGGGGTGGAACGCCAGAACAACTAGACACCAGAACTGGCTGGCCAGCTCTTTTGATCCACAGGATTCCAAGGAGGCTGGAGACTTCCCTTCCTGATTTCCATCAAATGTTCTAGAAAAACAAAAGCCCTGAATTAGGCTCTCATTGTTTTAACAGATTTAACCTTTTAGAATTCTCTCTGCTTTCCTCTCTAATCCTGCCTTCACCATTTTAGAGGAATAGTGAGATGAAATTTCTCCCCCCTCCTCTCTGTTCTCCGAGGCACCATCGTAATCACCGCCTCCACCCCTCTGCTGACCTCTGCGCACCAATCTCAAACCCCGGTCTCCGAGCCCAGCCTTGCAGGGACAGAGATGAGACAGCGGAGATATATCGATGATGCTTGCTCCACTGTAAGTTAGCCTGTCTGCCTGGCTAGAGAAATTATTCTCAAAGAATGCTGCCTAAAGTTCATTTTTTATCACAGTGACAGAAGCAGATATTTTTAGGGGCCAGTGGCCACTGAGAAAAAGAAAAACGGAAAGAGCCATTGTCCCCAACCAATGAGATATGTCTCAGCCCAGCAATCTGTACTTGACCCCGGGTGGGGAGTGTGGCTCGGGCCCACTGGGGGATGGCCTGAGGTCCTGGAAGAAGCCCCTTCCCTTCCCAACATCCCCGAGACTGCAAGCAGGGTGGAAAAGGTGTCGCCTTTCTTGCCTTCCCCCTACAAACACGCCACACTCTGCTCACGGTGTTCCACCTGTAGGAAGCGCTCTTCCCTCCTTTCCAGTTCTTACACACCTGACGACACAGAGCTGGGGGGTCTCTTCCTCCGGGAAGTCTTCCCTCAATCCCCTTTATGTGTATCTTTTTATCCACCCCCGTTCCCTCATGTGGCTTGCCCTGTGTTCCACAAGGCACACCTCTTTCCTCCTGATAACATCTCTTTGCTTTTTGGAACATTCCTGAATAATCCTCAGAAGGACAGGTAAATTCGTTGGCACCTTGGACCTCTCCCGATGACCCAAAGCCCTCCCTGCCCCTCCTGGGAAGCCGTCTGAGAGAGCCAGCCCTTCTCAATTGACCCCGGATTGAAGGAGGACTGTGACATCAGAGAACCTGGTCTGGGCTGCACAGGGAGACAGGGCCGGTCCTGCCGGCCTCCCCAGCCCTGTCTCTCTCTCCTTCTCCCCACCTGCCAGGGACCTCAGCCAGAAACCAGGGGCCACCCTCACCTCTCCCCTCCTCCACATCCCACTCCCATCCGCAGGACCTGCCCGCCTCCCCTCTTAAATAATTCTCTCCTTATCTCCTTGTCTCCATCCTCATCTGGCTCAGGATTGCATCGCCTTCCACCTGGCCTCTCTCCTTATAGCCCAGTGGGCTTTATTCTTCTTAAATTAGTTCTCGATGTGGCAAAGCCGGAGCTCTCTGTTAGAGACCTGAGCCTGAGCACACCGCTCTGGTCAGGAGCCTTTCAGTGCGTCTGCCGCCACGGGCCGTAGCCCTCCTTGGCCTGACGCGGCCCTTGAGCTTTCCCAGTTGGCCTCCCGGCTTCGGTGGCACCCTGTGGCAGAATTGTTTCACTGGGAGGAGATTTCATCTTGCCGCCTTCTCCTCTGATTTGACATCTGTGTGTCCCCACGACAGCAGCCAGTGTCTGGTGACACATTCCAAGGGGGAAGCAGCTGAGACCCTGCTCTGGAAGTTTTGCAAACTCAGACCTCACCTGCAGGGCACGTCAGGCCCCTGGCCACCGAGGCCCTAAGCCCACTCACACCTCCCCCACAGGGCCCACGTGGACCTCCCTGGGAGCCCTCTCTCATTGGACTCAAGATTGTTCCATAACCCAGCATGCCACAACCACAGCCTGAGCAGCTCTCCCTGGCTACGTGCGTATCAGCATCAACGTGACAAGGAACAGGAGGCCTCGGCTGCGCTGCCAGCGCGGGAGCTTGGTTCTCGGCGCCTGCCTCTCCCCGGGCCATCTGTTAACAGCCGTAGTCAGCGAGCGGCATCCCCAGTCTCGGGCGGGGAGAGCTGCCTCACCCGCGGAGGGATCTGTGATGTCTTGGCAGACCTGGCACCTTACAAAGCACCATATGCTGGAAGAAAAGAAAGATGTGCTTTCTGTCTGGTAGGCATGCAAGGTGATGTCTCGGGATGTGCTCGGGAAAGAAAAGTAATGCGACGAGAGTTTCCCAGCTGGGTCTGCAGGCTGTGGGCAGCAGTAGATATTCCACAGATGACCACGGGAGCCCCAGAGCGGGCGGTGGCACGCCCAGGGTCATGGAGCATCCCTCCCATGCCAATGCAGCCTCAGATCGAACGTGTCACGTCGCTCAACTGCGCTGTGGTTCACCTCGGAGGGGACGCCCCTTGCAGACCAACGACAGCAGCGAAAGGCCAAAGCTGTGGAGCATCCGTGATGATTCCTGAAGCTCTCTGGGGTTCCCAGGCTGGCTGCAGAGCAGAGCCTCCTGAGGCACCTGCACAAGACTCCTGGGGCGGCTGTGACAAAGTCCCACAGGCTGGGTGGCTTACCCAACAGAAATCTGTTGTCTCGCAGCTCTGGAGGCTGGAAGTCCGAGATCAAGGTGTCGGCAGGGCTGGCTCCTCGGAGGCTGTGAGGAGCATGGCCCAGGCCTCCTCCACCTCTGGCGTCCCCAGCAACGCTTGGCATTCCTCGGTTTGTGGAAACATCACCCCAGTCTCTGCCTCTGTCTTCAAGTGCGCGCTCCCTGTACGCGTGTGTCTCAAGGTTCCCCTTTTTGTAGAACACCCGTCATGTTGGGTTAGGGCCCAGCCTCATGATCTCAGCTTGACTTGACTGCCTCCGTAAAGACCTTATTTCTAAATAAGTTCACATTCCAAGGCACTGGGGGCTTAGGACTTCCACTTAACGAATTTAGGGGGCCACAATTCAATCCATACTCAAGCCCTTTCCGAGTACACCTCTTAGGCCCACCCGCAGAGGTCCCAGTTCATTTGCACCTGTATTGAAATCCCAGCTCCCACATGCGTCCCACAAGGGCTCATGTGTCCCAACTGCCACCCCCTCTCCCTGCTCACACTGTGCCCTCTGCCTGTGTTCCCAGAGCCAGCCACAGTGATATCCTCCTTTCCTCAGGCCTTTGCTTCTGGTCTCACCTCAGGGCCTTTGCACTGGCTGTGCCCCCTGTCTGGAATACTCTTCCCAGACTTTTGTCACGGGCTCCCTCTCTGTCTTAGTCAGCTCAGGCTACCATAACAAACAGCCATGGACTGAGAGGCTTAAACAACAGACTTTTATTTCTCACACGTCTAAAGGCTGGGAAGTCCAAGGTCAAGGTGTTGCAGATTCAGTTCCTGCTGAGGACCCTCTTCCTGGCTGGCAGACGGCTGCCTTCTCGCTGGGTCTTCACCTGGTGGAGCCTTTCAGATGAGAGCCCCACCCCCGTGACCTCACTGAGGCTTAATTACCTTCTTATAAGCCCTATCTCCAAACGCAGCCACAAGGGCATTAGGGCTCCAACATACGAATTTGGGGGCACAGCTCAGTCCACAGCACAGAGCGACACAACACCAGGATGGTGTTTCTGCTCTAAAGCAGGAGCGTGAGCACTGGCTCAGTCTCGTGGACCCCAATCCTGACCCAGCTGGGGTCTCTCACCCCGTGTAGGATCAGAGAGGCCTGGGGTGGTGTTGGGCGGGCTGGTCCCACCTGGTGTGGAGCACATCCCTGGAGGCACTGTGCCGACGGCATAGACCCAAAGCTGCCCCAGTGTTGTGTTTGGGGCCAGCAGTCCTGCTAACGCCCTGCCGCCCGTGTGACGCTGGAGTTGGTTCAGTCTCAAGAAACCATCCACGAAGAAAAGAAGGCTGGTGAGGCGCTCGGGGCCCGCTGCCCGGGAAGAAGGTTTTGTAGAGAAGGCCTGGGGCAAGCCGGGGCGACAAGGACTCAGGGGTTTCCGGGAGCTTCCACCAGCGGCCTGAGGAATCACCCAGCAGCCCCCTCGACCGAGAACTCAAGAACCCAAGTGGAACTAGTATTGAGCTGAGAGACAAGCCGAGCTGGGGCCAGCCCTAAGCGCCATCTCCGCGGAGCACTGCCAGGCCTGGGGCTGGGGCCCACAGGGGTCGTGACAGCAGACGGTGCTGGTGTGGGCATCGCAGGGCGGCATGTGTCACTGCACAGGTCACCTTTGCTTAGCCCTCTTTCCCCCTCCTGCAGCCCCTCGTCCTGTGCGGTGATTTGGGGCTGACTGATGGCCTCTCAGCCTCCCCGTGGCCCCCTCCCTGCTCCACCAGCTGTGCTGAAACCGTCCCCTCCAGTCTTCCCCCCTTTGCCCCCGACTTTGATCCTAGCAAGGCCCAGAGGGCCAGACCAGCACACGGCCCCTCGTGATGGTCAGAGGATGCCGTATCAGTGTCCGGGGGCTGCGATCACAAAGACCACAAACTGGGGGGCTGAAGCAGCAGAAAGTTATTCTCTCATGCTTCGAGGGCCAGAATCACGAAAACCAAGGTGCCAGCTGGGCCACGCTCCCTCCAAAGGCTCTGGGGAGGGTGCTTCTTGCCTCTTTCAGCTTCACGAGACGCCCTTGGGTTGGTGGCAGCGGCGCTCTGACCTCCTCCTCTTTCTTCACAAGAACTTCTGTCTCCTCGCTCCGTGTCTTCCCTTCTTTCTCTTGTTGGGACACTTCTCACAGGATTTAGGGTCCACTCGGGTAATCTAGGATGGCTTTGTGTCAAGATCCTTAGCTTAACGACCTCTGCAAAGTCCCTTTCTTCAAATAAGGTCCTATCCACAGGTTAGGACGTGGGCGTATCTTTTGGGGTCACCATTCAGCCCACTGCGGCTGTGTATGCTTTAGTACCAGTGCGGGGCTGAGAGCAGAGCCTGCCAGATGCAGGGCAGCATGTGAGACGCCCCAGTCTTGGGAAAGCGGGGGGAAGCACAGGGCAGGGCCTTGCTTCCCAGCAGGAAAGAAAGGAAGAGGGAAAGCAGACAGGGAGCGAGACCCCGGTTCTGGGGCTGGAGAAAGTACGTCCTCGAGAGCTGGAGCCCCTCCTCGCTCTGGAACTGGCTGCCTTGGAGCTTCTGGAGGAGACCCCACCCAGGTCCCTCATGGAGCCGAGGGGGACCCCGCCAGGCAACTGTTTAACATGCTCACTACAATCCTAGCACGAGAAAAAGAAATCCGATTGAGATTTCCATGGGAAATGAAGTTGGGGAAATATAATTACTTAAAATTGATTCTGCGCTCCGACAAAGGCAAGTCTGAATAGATCAGCCTAAGCCACACGATTAATCCAATTAAACGAAACATCTAAATGAACCCAAACTGGGATTCAACAGAAAAGAAGGCGAGCCTCTGCCCGGCGGATGGAAGTGCTCCGGGGGGGGTCCTCCCCAAGTGCAGCCCGTGGCAAGGTCACTCAAGGACAGGGCCACAGCCTGACTCCTTCCTCCGGGGTCTTGGAAGTCTCGTCCAGCCCTGACAGCCTCGTGGTTAGGATGGGACCTCCATGCCCATTGCTTTAAACGTGTGTCTGAGAAGGCTGTGGAGAATCCCATTATTCTATCATTTATTCATCATTTATCGGGCATTTCTTATGTCAGAAACTTGGAGGGGATGGAGAAAAAGGGGAAGAGACACGGCCCCCTCTGTTCATCCCTCCTTCCCTGCCGTGTCCCCACTGCCTGGACCCCATGTTTACCGGTGGCAGACTCTCCACCCGCGTTGTTGAATGAATGAGCGACGAGGAGGAATGGGCACGGAGAGATGGGGCAGGGAGCTCCCGACAGAGGGAAGAGCTGTAAATGAAACGTCCAGAGGCAGGAGAAAACCTGGCGTGTTCCCAGGAGGGTAGGCGGCCCAGAGCGGCTAGCTGGAGGCCAGCATGGGTGAACATGCTGGAGGTAGGGACAGCCGGTGACAGAGGTTCGAGGACGGGAAACGGGATAACCCAGGCGTCTTGTGAAACCTCCAGCTCTGACTCAGCGTGGCAGGACGAAGCCTGAGAATCTGTGTTTCTCGAGAACCCTCCTGGTGCCGACGCTGCTGGTCCTGGCGACCACTGTGACGAATCTGGCAGACGGTGGTGAGGAGTTCAGGTTTGTTCCAAGTGCCCGGCAGCTGGGGAAGGTTGTCCCCTATTCCAGTAGAGCCACCGAGGGAGGAGAGGCAGGTGTTACAGGCGGATGAGACAGGAGGGCGTCCAGGCAGCCGGGGGGGTCACCTGGAAGGGTCTGACAATATGGGAACAGTGGGACATGCAGTGGGCCAAACGTGCGGGGAAAGGGGCAAGCGGGACTGCAGAAGACTCGGGAGAGCCTGCAGCCGGTCTCTGGCCAGGCCAGCACAGGCCGCGCACTTGCAAAAATCCTTCCTTTGGGGTCTGAAGGCAGAGAGGAGTCGCGCCAGCCCCCCGCCTCTCCCCCTCGGTCTGAACACGTTCCTTAGACCCAGGACACTGGGCTAGTCCCATAAATCTGCCCTCGTCCCTGAGAGCTCTCCACCCTGTGTGTCCCGTTAGGCCACCTGTAAGGACAGGGTCTGACCCTGAGAGTTAAAAGGTTTCCTTTTCCTGTAAACTTGTGCATTTCAGTTTGTCTTTGGACAAATGCAAACAGCCAGGGATGGAGGAGGGATCCACATGCGGTCCAAGCAGGATGCCCCTCTCTCCACGCCCTTCATACACACAAACGGGGCCTTCTTTGCTTCACAGCGTAACACGAGAACAAGGACCTTCTCTAACTGCCAAATGCACAATACTATTTCAATGATAATCACAGGCTTTCTGGGACCCCGCAAAGCTCACACTCCAGTGGAGGTGGGTGCTGTTTAAATGTTCGAGGGGAGCGGGGAGGAGGGAGAAGCTGCCAGCCCCCCAGCTTCCTCCCAGCCTGCCTTGGGGCGAATCGCACCGACACCCACTGCAACACGCACTGTAATTTACAGTCATGTCATCTGATCTACGTGGAGAATTCTATTTAAAGCAAAGCCAAGCACAGCACACAAGGCAGGTCCTACCCTATCAGTGTTCTCCGAAGATGGGGGGACTCACCAGCAATGAGTCTGAACAGATGAGATGGGGGTTGGAAGACCCAAATAGCCCTCCTTTAAAGGAGCCTCTTGACCTGAGTCGAACTGTGTGACCTGGGGCTGACCACTCAACCTCTCTGAGCCTAGTCAGGCCCATTTTCAGGTGAAGTAATAAATACTCACCAGACTCCACTCACAGAATCCAGCCAATGTCCAACTGGATAAAGAACCTGAAAGCACGTTCGGGGAAAGTAACAGTACCTCCTTTACAGGATGATTCTGAAAACCACGTGGTACCCTATTTGCCTCCTATGCCACAGACCAGGGGCTTAAACAACAGATGCTTGCTCTCGCCCAGTTCTGGGGCGGAGTCTGAGGTCTGGGTGTTGCAGAGCTGTGCTCCCCTGAGCCTCTGCATAGCACCATTCCTGTGCCTGCAGCCCCTGGTGTTTGCTGGGCATCCTCAGCTGGTAGACGCGGCGCTCCGGTCTCCATCTCCACAAGGCCTTCTGTGCATCTTCTGTCCTCTCTTATGAGGACACCAGTTGCTGAGTAGGGCCCCCCTGATCCAATATGACCTCATCTTACTGGTTATATCTGCAAAGCCCCGATTTGGAAAAATCAGGTCACCTTCTGAAGCTCCAGTAGACCTGGCTTTGTGGGGGCGCGCTATCCCAGTGACTACGGCTGCATCCTGTAAAGCACTTAGCAATGTGCCGGGCACTTAGTAAAACCTCTGTGCCTGTGGGCCATTATTATTTTTAAAGTTGCTACATAAATGCAAGTTGATTTTGACTTTTCTTCCTCATACAAAACTCTGATTTTTTCATACCACTGCTCTCCTGCAGCCCATGGAGACCCATCCGTCTGTGCTGCCGACAGGACCAAACAGTGGGCTCAGAAATCGGAGCGGCTTTGTTGTCCCGAGAGGTACCAGCTGCGGCACCCAGTCCTGCTCCGCGGGCGGGCTCAGCTGCTCTGGTTCCTGTCACCGCCGTGCCGTGGTTAGATAACCACACTGGGGAGACACTGCATCATGACTTAGACTCTCCCGCAGAGACAAGATGGAGAGAGGGGCTTCCCCTAACCCAGCCTCAGTTTCCCCACCAGCCCCCTCCAGACTGAGCTCCCCGTCACTTTCACAGATTAATGAGAGACTAGCTGAGGGGTGTGTGTGTAAGGACTCACATATTAGATTCGTTGTTGTCACTGCTATTTCCACATCCCGGCAATAGTGGACCACACGCCGGGCTCTCGCCACCTCTCGTGTGCTCATTCAATATGTGCCCATAAAACCCGGCAGCCAGAGACCCACCTAATTACGCCTAATTATACTTGGCAGACGCTGAGGACAATGCCGCCATGGCTGGCTGTGTGGTTTGGGAGCCCGAAATAATCCAGGCGTGTGATCTGTGTGAGTGGTGGATGCTTGCAGTGCGAGAAGACGATTTTACCCCGTAATTTTGAGAGCTACCAAATTTTTCCAAATGAGTAAAATTCTGATGTGAGGAACGGGGCCCCTCCATTACCCCGGAGCACGAGGAGAGAGGCTGTTTATGGGGCTCTTTGGCAAATCTCGCGTTCCCCCTACAAACAGCGTAGGACGCCTCCGCCTCGGCCGCAGTGACACGGTGAGTTCACGCCAAGTATCAGCAATTCATCTTGAAGGTGTTATTGAGGAGGATTCTCCCGCTGGTTCCGGGTTTCGGAAAGCTCCTGATCAAAGCTGAAAGCCACGTAAACGGTTGCCCTTTGGTCTTTCTGATACAGAGGAGATATTTTTTTCTCACCTCTCATCAGCAAAATCTAAATGGAGCGTTGTGTGTAAATTGGGGCGCGGTATATGTTTAAAAGGACAAGTCACAATTTAAAACACTATGAATGTTTGAGAAAATAAACCTCACCTGGTTTCAGAGCTGACTCTCCTTCAAAACTGTGTAAGACTCCCAGGCCCTTTGCTTGTAGGTGAGAGGCGAGCCTGGGCAGGACAGAGGGAGCCTGCCCTGCACTCCTGGGGCCCGACCACACATCGCAGGTATTCAGTAAATACTAGTTCATTTTGGAACCCCCTTCCTCTGAGACTGCGCCAGAGATACCAAGTGTGTGAACATGGCAACTGCCGTGCTGCCTGATAGCAGAGGGTTTTGTCTGATTTTCCATCCTTTTTGCTGTCACCCTGGCTATATCGAGAGTGTTACAACAGCCTGTGGCCAGGAATTTTAACCTCTGGTGTCACCCCTGAAACACAGCTTTGATCTTTCCCCTGCTCCAGCTCAGTAACTTCTCCTAGCTCCGTGTTATCTCTAGACTGACCTGTGGCATTAGCCCCCCTGCTCCCTGGACACCGCTACCAAACACGCCTGCCTCTGCGCCTGTCATCAGCTCTTCCCTCTACCTGGGGTGTCTTACACCCCCTTCTCTGTCTATTCATTCACTCGTTCAACTGATGCTTCTTAAGCACCAAAGATGTTCCCAGGAGCTGTCCTAGGTGCTGGAAGAACAGCAAATAAACAGACAAGAATCCCTGACCTCAAGAACCGAGACTCTCCCCTCCATCAAGCTTCAACCCAGAGGCCCCTCTTGGCCAGGCTGGCTGTGCTCAGTGCCCCCGCAGATGCCCACCTTCTTATCTGCCACATGTACCATCTATCTGTGCCACATCCACACACATGTCTCTGGTTCTGGACCCCAAGCTCCTGCAGGAGGGGACTTGGTCCTATTTGTCTTCTTCTCTACAACCACTTAGACTAGAGCCCAAAACCTAGTGGGAGTTTGACAAATGTGTTTTGAGTGAATGATTGGTCCATTAATGGACCCGTTCTCACCAAGCTCAAGTGAGCTCTGGGAGAGTGGGACACACGACAAAGAAATGTTTATAGACACGAGGAGTGAATGGATGAGAATAAGACTGAATCGCCAGGGGCAGGAGGAGAGCGAGCTGACCCATCAGAGCACAGAGCCCAGAATCACAGGCCTGGATGCTCCATGAGGCAAAGATAGCTTTCCAGTCCTGTCTTCCTGTTCAGGTGACCTCGGCAGCATCCTCACAACACGTGAGTCTCCCCTCTGCTCTTTCCTTCTCTCCTTGTCTCTGTCTACCTCTCTTTCTCATTCTCTCTCTCTCCCTTCCTTCTCAAGAGCTGGGCCATCAGGAGGAGGACCCAGAGAAAAGGCTAAACACACGTGGAATGTGCCATGAGCCCCGTCGTGCAGAAGTTAGCCTGGCATGTGTGTGTCACGTCCCAGGAGCAGAAGCAACTCTGTGGAGGAGAAGTCACAGAGGAGAGCCAGAGGGGGGAAGAGCAGACAGGGTGGCCTTGCCCGAGTAGATGGGGTAGCAGGGATTTCTGGGGGAGGCAGAATCGGGGAGGCCAGGGGGCTCCCTGCTGGTTGGCAGCCCTGGTTCTCCATCCCTTCCAGCTGGCTTCACACTGTAAACCTTTCCTAGACAGACACCACTCAGCACCTCCCTTTGGCTCCACCCCCCAGGGCATCCATGCTCTGCACGCACCCAGGAGGCTCCTACACCTCCCCACTCCGGGGTGGAATTCTCCCAAAGCCTGCAGCACTGCCCTGCCCCAGTGCACAAGTTCCCCTTCTCCTGTAAAGTGTGCCCATTTTGTGTCCCATCCACTTGAGACTTGATGAAAGTTGGCACATCCTATAAACTAGGCGGGTGACGGCTGCATGGGATATTTGTGTGGAAGGATGGGAGGCACTTGCAGTGGACGTGGCAATGGATGGCCTTTGGTGGACTCTCGATTCCTGTGGAACACATGGTTATGAGTGTGTGGGGGGTCTCCTTCAGGCTGTGGGGAAACAAAGGTATGGAATGGGGCCGGACCCCTGGGGGGCTCAGGAGACGGGAGGGGCAGCTTTGTCAGGCCTGTGGGGTCAGGCAGCTTAGGCAGAAAGAAGCCGAGCTGCCAAGGGGTAAACTGAGGAAAGAGAGGGCCAGACTTTCCAACCAAAGATGATGTGATGCTGCCAGGAGGAGGCAGATCCGGCAGACGCAGGGGGTTGAGGTGTGAACCAAGTCCTCCCGTGCCCGGGCTGCCTTGTCCCCTTGTGATTTCTCAGAGTTGAATAATCAGCAGGCTGCATTTCAGGTGTATCCCATGCTGCTCCTTTTGGCTCTGCAAGCGGGTAAGTTATATTTAATCCTGGCCAAGTGCATCTATTAAGTGACGTGGAAAAGGTGAGCTACAACACAAGAGGCCTAAACACCCCCTAGAGGAGGGCGAGGTCTGCCCACCATGGTGGAAGGTGATTCTGGGATGGCCCGGCACCCCAAGGCAGCTGCCAGGCTCCATACCCTCAAGAGAGACAGGCGGTGAAGGCCCCTCTGTGGCCCATGGGGCAGGAGCTGGATGGGTCCTCTCAGGTCTCAAAGGATGGGAGGTTCTGCTGGGTTTGAGGAGGTCCCTGGATCTTGTCCAACCTTTCACTACATACCAGGTGAGCATCCGCCCACACCAGGCTCTGGAGTTAACACCTGGTGAGCACCTGCCCATAACAGGCTCCTGTTCACACCTGATAAGCACCCAACCATGCCAGTGCTATGTTCACACCTGGTGAGCACCCAAACATGCCAGGCCCCTGTTCACACCTGATGAGCACCCAAACATGCCAGGCCCCTGTTCACACCTGGTGAGCACCAAAACATGCCAGGCTCCTGTTCATACCTGACGAGCCCCTGCCCATGCCAGGCTCCTGTTCACACGTGGTGAGAACTGGCCTGTGCCAGACCCCTGTTCACACCTGGTAAGCACCTGTGCCACATGCGTTCCATGCCCCTCTCAGATCAGCCTCTGACCATGTGATTATTTTCTCCATCAGCTCCTCAAAGTCCTGCCCCTGCCCTGTCACCATCCTGGCCTGAAGGGACACGCCCACATGACCAGATGGCCTTGCTCTGTGCTCGCCTCTGAGCACATCCTGTCCAAGCACATGTTCTTGTTCTTACAAAACCCCAGAAACAACTCCTTACTGAGCAAGCCGCCTCACAATCAATTCTGATGAGGACGTTTTAGAAGGATTTTGCACCTTCCTTCTGATCAGATTTTATTTCTCAATATAACTCAGCACAGTGTGTATATGCCCTTTGCCAAGACCTTCAGAAGGCGGTGATGTGGAAGAAAAGCGTGTTCCTTTCATCTGTCTGAACTGACATGTTCTGATCAGACTTAGCATCTCAGAGTTCGTCTGCTGCCTCCTCCCCACCAGCCTGATGTCCCAACTCGCGGCCGCGCCCCTGGATGCATGGCATGGTCCCCGGATGCATGACAGTGGGGGCAGGAAAAACACTGTGGTCAAGGCCAAGGCTGTTCAAATCTCAGCTCTGCCACTTTCTGGCTTTGGGATCGAGGACAATTCTGCCAGTTTGCTGAACCTCAGTTTCTCTATCTGGAAGATGTCACTTGGTTGAGATAATGGCTGAGAGGCTCCTGACCTGGTGTCTTCTACCTGCCACAATGGTGGTACTGCTCACAGAGCACCCACTGCATCCTGAACATTGTCATCAAACAATAAGATGTGGGGTTTACACATGCAAGCTCTGGGGTCGCAAATCGTAGGAGAGGTCAAGGCCCCAGCGTGGCCATTTGCTGGGTGTGTGCCCCAGGCTGGACACTCAACAGCATGGACCTCATAGATTTGCTCTGAGGAGTAAATGACATAATGAGTTTAAAATACTTCACCAAGCGCCTGCCATACAATGAAGTCTTGATAAATATCAACTATCAGGGATAATAGCCAACATTTATAGAGGGCTTTGTGCATCAGACAATGTTCTGAGCATGTGACATCTATTAACTCACTGAATCTCATACCTTCCCCAGAAGGTAGGCATCCTCATTTCAAAAGGAGGAAACCGAGCACAGAGATGTTAAGTCACTGCCTAGAGTCACACAGTTCTGGTCTGCCTCCTGAGTCTGCCTTCTCAGTTACGGGGCTGGCCAACTGTCTTTTACATGCTTCCTCCATCATCAGTGGACTTGGAATTCCTTGAAGGAAGGGACTATGCCTTCTTAATCTGCCTCTGAGATGGGTGTTCAACAGATACTGTCCAGCGAGCTCTGCTGATGAAAATGTCCAGAGCTGAGCTTTCACCCGCCCTGTAGATTCTCAGCCCAAGCACACTACTAAGTGACCGGGTTTGCAGTGAGGGCTCCTTGCTCCCTAAAGTGCCAAATGAAGTGACACGTGGCTGTTACATTACGCCCAGATGTAAGAACCAAGCATTCCTATAAGCCGTGTGAAAAGCGTGTTTGTGCAGAGCACCTTTTCCATCAGTTCTGGAGACCCCCGCCCGGCATGAGGTCCACCTGTCTCCTGTGAAGCACTCGCGAATCTGGGACACAGGCCATTCTCCCACGTCTTCCCCAAACTCCAAGGTATTTCAGGGAGAGCAGGAACTCTCGTGCCAGCTCCTAAGGTGCCTGCCTGCCCAGTGACACTGCTGCAGGTCCTGGTGGTGTCCTGGCCATCCAGGGGCAAGGCTCCATTGCATAACATCCTCTCCAGTGCACCGGAGTGAGTGAAAGAGCGGAAGCAGAGCCCCACTCCTCCCTCTGTGCTGGCTTCGAGCTGACGTCTGTGTTAGCTGCAGAGCTGGCTATGCTCACTGCCAACTGCGTGCAGCCAGCGAGGAGAAGTAAGGCCCCAGCGCCAGCAGCAGGAGACGTCACAGGCGCACATGCACACACACACGCACGTATGCACAGATGCATACGTGCTACCAGCACGTTGGGTTCTTATTGTCCCCCAAGATGGAAATCAAGAGAGACAACAAGCAGGAGTAGGAAAGTGAAAGTTGATTAGCTTGTGCACAGGGGAAGCACAAAGGAGCCGGTGTGGAAAGGAAAGGGGCAGGTGACCGGCTAATTAGGGAACAGGACTGTGGGGCATTTATTAGACAAAGGCTGGGGAGGAGGGCCTTGTCACGGCACGTGGAGGCGGAGCTGCGCTTGCACCTGCGCTATCACAAAGCACGCTACTGCATGCATCGCATGCATCGTTAGCACGCCAGCTCCCCACCCCTGGGTGTGATTTTTACTATGCTAATGGGGTTGCGGTCACCTTCAGTGGGCTCCTGGGTGCTAAGACGCGTGTATAAGCCCAGGGAAGTCCAGAGGCTGCGGAATGTGGATCTTGGTGGCCTCTATCTGATGCTCCTAGCCTGCCGATTGGTTAGGGGCCTTATCTTGTTAGGCCAGGGGCCCTACAGATGGCCCTGTCTCCTTAGGCTGGTTCCTGTCTCACGTGTACACATGACATAAGCACACATACACACATGCACACACATGGCCATGTACCTGCACACACATATACACATACAAACACACACGCACGCAGCAGCTAGGAAAGAGGGCTGGAACAGATGTTCCCACACAGTCGTCAAAGGAAGCAAGCCTGCCCACTCCTTGCTCTCTGACCCCAGGACTGTGACACAGTAAATTCCTGTTGTTCTCAGCCACCCACTCTGCAGCCCTTTGTTGTGGCCGCCTCAGAAACTAGTGCCCTGACCTTGGAAGCCACGTGCCGCCTGGTCCCAGAGCGACTGTGTGGAGCAGAACGTCCCACTGGCTCCCTCCCACTGGGACACGTGTAAGTGAGAAACCAGCTTCGATGGTGTTAAGCCCAGAGAATTCTGGGGTGATCGAGGCCACAGGAAGTGAGGAGGGCAGGCGAGATCCTCAGCCACGGTGAGCCTGGAGCCAGAAGGAGTGAGACTGGTAGCCGAGGAGAAGCAGAGGCAGGGTCGGCTGCACGACGCCCAGCGCCAGCTCCCGGGACGTCCCTCTTCGTGGGCACAAGTGGGAAGCTGGAAAAGGGGCCCTGTGGGGCTGACTTACCCTGGAAGCAGCAGGGTCAGAGGAAAAGCCCGGCCTGGCTCCAGTCGCCACCTCCCTGGGCAGTGCTGGCCTCTGTGGCCTGACCCCAGCCTGCCAATGACCCAAACCCACAACTGCTTGACAGACCACCTCCTCCAGGCTCTGGGCTGCATTTGGTGGATGGAACGTTCTGGCCAGTGGGATGTGGGCGTTCCTGCCACCGTCCCACAGGAGCTGATGGACACCCTGGAAACTCGGATCTGTCTTTGATTTCCTCGTCCGTAAACAGGGAGCAGAAGGCCGCTGTGACGGAGCAGGGCTCTGCCCCATGCCCGCCCTGCACTGCTCTCAGGCCGGGGCCCCTGCAGACCACGTTTCTCTCCACCGGCGGCTCCTGGAAGCTCTGACCACAGGGCAAAGGAAGGCTCAGGCATGAAGCGGGGCCGTCCCGCCTGTCTGCTGCCCTCCTGTCGGCCTCCCCGGCAGCCCGACCTTGTCCCAGCAGCTGCAGCTCCTCCCACGGCAGGACTTGGATCCACATGTCAGCACCACAGACCCAGCCTCACAGCTCCCCAGCAGGACCCTGCCAGCGGCTGGCGCCCCTCTCCGAGGCCTGGGTCTGCAGTGTGATTTCTGTCTCTGGTAGAAGTCATGCACAGTGAAGAAGGAGTGGCTACTTCTGCTGGCCCAGCATCTGTTCCCTCTTATTCTAGAAGCAGCCCACGGTTGGAGGCCTGTCCAGACCCCACTCTCTCTCTAAGTCAGAGAAACCAACCACAGCTAGCCCCACCTAGCTGCACCCAACCCCACCTGACCACACCTGACCACACCTGCCCCCTGCCCAAAACTAATGAGCATATTGAACCCTCTCCAGCCCTGGAAGTCCCACCAGGGCCATGCACTCCAGACATTGTGCTGCCCAAACTATTCGGAAAAAGTGCCCTCTGGTCCCCAGGACCACTAGAGCTGTGGGAGGCGTGTGGGCATGGTCCTGGGGCGTGGCCGCAGAAGCGACCTCTTGGAGGAGGTGGCCAGCAGGGAGCAGAGTGCACAGCAGAGAGAGGGGACCAGGCCTGGGGATGACTTGGCTCGAGCCCTGAATCCGGCCATTCTGGACATCTGGACAATCCGCCGAGAAAGTCTAGCTCTTGGTAATGATGAGAGGCCCACCTCAGGGGATGACAGCTAGGGTGACCCGGAGGCCAGGGCCCTGGCCACCCCCAGGCGTGCGTACTCAGGAAGTACTCCAGTTCTGGTTCCACAGTCTCTGCCAGCTCGAGGGTGATGTGGCCACGTCCTGGTCTCCCGGCCCCTCCAGGACAATGCGTCTCTTCTGCTGCTACTCCAGCTGTCCTTGCACATCTTTCACTGTCCTCATGCATCTTGGGTGCAGCTGCTCATTTGTGTCCCTTGTGCCTTAACTTCCAGGCCTCCTCCTGCCATGGCCTTCCGGGCCCCGCCCACCACTTTCCTGACTATTTGACTAGTTTGGGTGGGTGTGTGGTCCCTCATTGTGACTCCTAGCCCTGCCAGCCACATAGAGTTCTATTTTCCAAGCTGGCAAGGGAAACCAGCTTCACCTGGCCCTTGGACATTTGTCATGAAAACAATGTTTCCCTCGGACCTCAGGCAGCACTGAACAGAGAGCCGCCTCCACAGGAGACGCAGGTGGAGGGAGGCATCCTGGGGTCCTGCCACACAGCCCCGTCCCCAGGCAGGTGTTGCCTGAGGCCCGGGGAGCCCACCCGGAAGAGGGGGCCAAGCCTTAGCCATCCCAGGTCATCCCTTCTCTTTCTTCCTCCACCTCGTTCTTGCTCTCTCCCTCTTTCTCCTCTCTCTCTAAATATATATTACACCTAAATATAAATTAATATATACATTCATGTATACACGCAGATATATATAGTGTTATTAGGAGTAACTTTATAAGTTTACATAAATAACATATCATACAAACCCTTTCGCAACTTGCTTTTTATTAAATGGTATAATTTTGAGATCCAGCCATGTTGATAAATATTGATGTAATTTCTGCATTTTAGTGGTGACATGGCACCCTGCTGTGGGATGTGCCATCATTTATTCATCCAAACTCCTCTCTAATCGTGAGCATTAAGGTCGGTTCCTGTTCACACGGCGCACGCCACTACAACAATATCGCAATGAATATGCTTCTGTGCATCTCTGTACAGGCCTGTGAATGTTTCCCTGGATTCCATCCCAGGAGGCATATTACAGGCTGTAGAATATGAATATTTTGTTTTACTGGATATTATCAAATTACTCTCCTAAGGGTTGTAACCATTTACACTCCCAACGGCAGTGAGTTTTTCTATGCACTCACACACCCTCTCACTCAACAGGCGTTTCTTGAACGCCCACCCTGTGCAGGCCCAGAGCTGGGCAGGGGGAGACAGCCATGAACAATTATCCACACTGGGTAGCAGCACTCAGAACACAGGCTCTGAGGCCAGACTGTCGGATTCACAGCTCACTCACTGGGGGATCTTGGGTGAATCATGGAACGTCTTTGGGCCTCAGTTTCCTCATCTGAAATAGCTGATAGAGTGGAAAATACATATACAGATATGGATACACACATAGATACTAATACGCACAACCAGATAGAGACAGAGGGACAGGCAGAGGTAGATAGAGAGATAGAGACGGAGAGACATACAACCAGATATAGATGTAAATACACACACAGGTGGAGACATGCACAACCAGACAGATGTAGAGACACGCAAAGGTGGAGACATGCACAACCAAAAAGCGGTGCCTCTGTGCCTCATTCTGCACCTGACGGTGACTACCTGAGGTCCAAAGTGGAAGAGGATGAGACAGTATGTGTGGAGCACCCAGCCCGGTGTCTGGCATAAATTAACAGTCAGGCTGGTCACCATGATGATTTCCTGTGTCTACACTCTGCCACCAAATGTCACAGGAACACACTCAGATTCCAGCAAAGTGGGCCTTATTGTCTCCCTGCGATGAGGGAGATCACACGCCATGGGGAGCCATGGCACGTCTCAGGGAGAGGGTATTAGGAAGACTTATCATAGGTTTGGGCTTGCATTCGGTTAATTGGGGAGCAATTCCAGGCTTTGCTGTGGATTGGATGCTGTTGGAGAATGGGAGAAATTCAGTGATTGGGTATCTTCCTCACTTTTGTCGAGAAGGCTGGAACAGCAGTGTGAGGTTAAAGCTGTAATTGGTAAAGAAGTAATGATCACTCGTATTGGTCAGGACGTGGGTGGTTGTCATTTTGTGTTTTGGACATTTTTGACTCTGCTTAGACATGGTCATGGGGTGGCCTTCTCTGACGCTGATGGGCAGTGAAATCTTTTATGATCAGGAGAAAGAACCCCACAGCCCTGCAATGGAGCCAGCAGGCCCCAGGAGCCCCAAGGCCCACCCGACAGTGCCAGGCCAGACCCCGGCTATCAGAGGCTCCGTCTTCTTCTCACCTGCCTGACAGACTTTCTGATTTAGATTCTTTTTCTAGGGCCTCTGCGGCTTCCCAGAGTGGCTGGCCGTCCTTTTCCTGTTTACCTGCCCGTACATTTCTCCTCCCCACCAGTCAGGCCCTGCTTCTTGGGCTCAGCTTTGTGTCTCGCCAGGATTTCTCCACGGAGAAGGGTCTCCAGCCTCCCTCAGTAAGAAATAGATTGTCTTCCTTCCTCCAACGCCAGAGGATTCCATAGAAAGGCCAGAAAGCAAGACATCCCAGAGCCCTTCCTCAGCCAGGTCCACCTAATGTGGGGGCCATGGAGCAAACCACGCCACTCATCTGGCCAGAGCAGGTGCCCGTGTGGACAGAGTGAGTGACCAGGAGGTCTATAATCCACTGGGGAGGGTGCAGGCTCAGAAGTCAGAGGGCTGGGGTTAGATCTTGGCTCAGTGACTGCACTGGGGTGAAGAGTGACCCAAAAACTCACGTCCACCCAGAACCTCTGACTGTGACCTTATTTGGAAATGGTGTCCTTGCAGATGTAGATGATACTGGATTAGGCTCAGCCCTAAATCCAATGACTGGTGTCCTCATCGGGCAAGGAGGGGCACACAGAGACGGAGAAGAAAGCAGGTGACGATGGAGGCAGAGGTCAGAGCGATGCATCCACAAGCAGAGGAATATGCAGCACGGACAGCAGCACCAGACGCTGCAGAGGCCTGAGACGGGCTCTCTCCCTCCCCTCAGAAGAGCCGACCCTGCCCACACCTTGGTTTTGGGCTTCTGCTCTCCAGACCATGAAAGACGAAATTCCCATCTTGTTGTTTTCAGCCCCCCGGTCTGCGGTAACTTGTCACGGCAGCTATGGGACACTCTTGCCGTGACCTTGAGTTGCCATCCCACCCCCTGCACCACTGGCCCTGACCCCTCAGAGTGGAGGACACCCTTTCTCGATGGGACCACAGCCCAGGCGAGGGCAGCATCCAGGGCCCTGGGCCCTCCTCTGTCCCACGGCTGATGCTTAGGCGTCTGTCTCTGGCCGCGCTGGATGGCCACTTCCTGCTGCTCAGCCCATCAAACAGACGCTGGGGAATCACTATCATTACGTGGTTGTGGTGTCTGGGGCCGGCGATTTGTCATTGTTAACATTTATGAAGTGTCCAGTCCGTCTGCAGAAAATGATGATAATAAAGAACAGGGAAGCTCCCCTGAGATGAGGGTCATGGGCCCGCTCTGAGGGAAGATTCCAGAAAAGAAGAAGTACATAGTGGGAGTGGGGATGGGGGATTCGATTCTTAAAGATGGGCAGTGGTCTGAGCCCCTTCAAATAGGCCCCCCTAAAAACACTTGAAAATGCTGACTGGTGGGTTCCAGCAGAGAGACCAGAGCACGTCAAGTCACTGATCAATATTCGTTACAAACCCAGACAGCACGGGCCGGGCGCTGTGGGTGTCAGGGGCTGTAACATGAAGGAACGGGCCCCCTTTCTTGTGTCTGCCCTCATAGAGACAAGACGGCAGGGCCAGAGCCCTGGGAACGAGCTAGTTTCACTTCCTCTCATTTTAATCAGGTGAAGATGAGAGGGAAAGAAGAAGCATCTCATTCCCTCTGGCACCTTCGAAGACTTGACGAGGTCCAGGTTCGCTTCCCATCCCGACAGGAAGGTCGAAATGACCATTCTCAAAGAGGACGTTGCTGTCCGCCAGGTCTCAGGTGATTTAAAGGGGTGCCCGAGTCTCTGTGCAGTCTTTAGGTGTGACAGACCTCTGGCAACCGGTCATAAGGGAGGTGGCCTCTGCAGCATCCCCCACTGCCCCTCAGGCTCCAGCAAGTGTCCTTCTCTGCTGCCCTCATCACCAGCAGGGACGCTGCAAATGGAACCGGGGACAGGACAGTAAATCTTCTCAAGATCCACGATTGAAGCCATGCAGACTGGATGTCCTGCTGAAGTCAGTGGATTAGGGAAAAATAGGACACTCGCCTGGGGGACACGGAGATGTGAGCTGATGAAAACGGGCAGGCTGTACATGATCTAAAGGATGAAATTCACCCGAAGGAGCTTTACCAGGACCCTCACAGCTGGCCTCCTTCAAGAAGGGGACATGTTTCCGAGTATCTTCGGTCAGGACTCAGAGTTTCTGCAGTGAATAGGGTCCCTGCAGGGCGGACCCTGGGGATGACCCACCACGTTCACATGTGGGATGGTGTCACAGGGAGCAGGGGAGGTTCCCGAGTCCCGGGATCTCAATAGAGAGAGCCCCTCGGCTCCTTTCTTCTCTCCCTCATCTCAATCACCATCTCTAATATGCACCCCTCCCCCGGGTGGGCCAGAGCCTCCTGAGGGCGGGCCACTCCCAGCTGACAGAGCCTTGACACCTGCAAGTGCAGAGGCATCCTTGACCCCCAGAGGCAGGGCGTCGGGGCCATCCTCAGAGCTCTTTGTGGTCCATGCCCGTTGCCAAAAAAAAGCACACTCCGAACACACTTCAGTAAGGAGAGAGTTGATTCTAAAGGATTATTGCCAGAGAGGGCAGGGCCCACGGCAATTGGGAGAGGGGCCCACTGCGGTCAGGGGAGCGGCTGTTGCAACAGGAGGAACCCTCCAGCTATGAGGTCTGCTAGCATCTCAGAGGTCAGGCGGAGAGGGCCTTTTATTTTGTAAGGAGGAGCCGATGGACAGAAAGGACCAGGTGTGGAGGTGGGGTCAAGATGGAGGTGGTGTCAGAGGATGGGAGATTCGAGAGGGTCTCACCCTGGCATCAGGAGGGGCCATCTGCTGTCTCAGGCTAAGGGTGGCAGAGCCCCAGGGGCCTGAGGAAGGAGAGAATCTCCACAAGTTTCACCAACAAGCATTTTGTTGCAATTGATCAGTGTGGACAAAACAGTTCTGCCAATCACTGATGAGGCAAAAGGTGACAGTTTGGGGGCTCTGTGCCCGGCTTCATCCTACAAACGTGGGGGCAAGGTGCATCTCCTCTGAGTCACGTGGGGAAAGGGCTTTTTGCAGTGAGCCGTTTCCAGGGACACAGAAGGTGGCAGGTTCTCTCGCGGTCACTGCTGACCAGGGTCGTGGGGCTCGGGCGAGAGCCAGCATTGACATTGGCCTGCAGTGCAGACTGGACCTGTTGCAGCGCCTTTCTTGCCCTGAGCTGTACTCAGAATCAGTAGTTGCCTGTGTCCCAGTAAACAGGTCAGAGCACGCTTTCCAAGGATGGAATTTGCTGCCCCAAGATCCAAAGGGGTCAATCAAGCTTCTGCGTCTTTCTCAGCCTTGAGAGGCTCCAAGAGCCACAAGCTTCCTGTACTCTGGAGGGGACGCCCTGGGACGCCCCAGACCCCTGAAGAACCTCCCTAGACCCTAAACCCTTCACTGCTATGCCCGGCTCAGAGTCTCGCCTCAAGTTCAGCTCCCACCTTGTGAGCATAGGTTGTACCAAGGCCTCCAGTGGACCTGCAGCGTCTTGCTCTTGCGGTCCATTAACGTGCTGCTGAGGATGGGTAGACCCATGCACTGTTCTGCAGGATTTCCCATCAGCCCAGCCCGCTCCCTTAGAACCATGCAGCCATGGAGAGTGAAGGAAGAAACAGCCCTAGGCAAGGCCAAGAAGGTCCCGCGTGGACTCAGACCCCTCTGCTCCTTCTGGGGAGTCTACAGATTCCCAGTATTGGGGACAACCTGGACTGTATATCCACCAAATCCCTCTGCCCCAGGGACAGTCACCCCAATACATGGCCATGAGTTCCTTTGGGGGAGGGCTAGGCAAACACCTATCCGTTTGTGGTGCCATTGCAGGGTCCTTCCTCAGGGGACCTGGCCTCTCCTGCACTCTGTGGGTTCCGGGTACAGGAAGTGGCTTGGGTTTGGAAAAGGGACAAGAGGTCATGTGCAATTAGGGAAGCTGACCTCAGCCTTCTCCTTAGCCATCCTTGATCACGTTTGATCATATACGTTAAGCATTCTCCTCTGTGGCTGCCCATTACCATGCCCTGGGGTACCACCTTGCAGTAGTCATTTCTCTGGATTCCGGCAGATCAGGCCCCTGCCACCATCATGACTTTGCTACCCATTAAGGTAACTTGCTTCTGACAAAAGAGCACTGCCACATGGCCTCTGCTGGTTTGGGACAACATTATCCACTGGCTTGTACCACCATCTCCATCATCCCAGTGCACCAAGGACCCAGCCCCGTACCACCATCTCCATCATCCCACTGCACCAAGGACTCAGCCCCGTACCACCATCTCCATCATCCCACTGCACCAAGGACTCAGCCCCGTACCACCATCTCCATCATCCCACTGCACCAAGGACTCAGCCCCGTACCACCGTCTCCATCATTATACTCTAGCAAAGACCCAGCCCTGGACCACCATCTCCATCAACCAACTGTACCAAGGATCCAGCCCTGTACCACCTTCTCCATCATCCCACTGCACCAAGGACCCAGCCCCGTACCATCATCTCCATCATCCTACTGCACCAAGGACCCAGCCCCGTACCATCATCTCCATCATCCCACTGCACCAAGGACTCAGCCCCGTACCACCGTCTCCATCATTATACTGTAGCAAAGACCCAGCCCTGGACCACTGTCTCCATCATCCCACTGCTCCAGGGATCCCAGCTCTGTACCACCATCTCCCTCCTTCAGTTCAACCTGTGGAGGATGACCACCACCCAGTTTCTCAGTGACGCTAGTGTCCCTCACCAGGGCATTCCTTATCACCTGGCCCCCATGGCAAGGTGGTCAGCAGTGGTTTCCCAGTCTTTATAGTGGGTTGACCCAGCATATCCACTCTCTTACCTGACGCCTCCCGCGCTGCCTGCCCTGGCAGCCCTGGGGCTCCACTGCAGTAACGTGGGCCATCGCCTTTCTGCACTTCTGAGAGGCATCCGAGCAACACGTAGAGCCGCCTCCCAGGGCCCCTGCCGGGGGTGAAGTCCTGTCTCATTAGCTTCCATGTCAACTCTCTGTCTTACATCCTTTCCATCCCACCCTCTGACCCGGCCCAGGACCCAACCCTGGGCCCTCCCCCAGTTTCTGCTGGTGACTGTCAGTGGGCCCTCAGCCCATTGGGACACTCACCCTCTCAGTCCTGCTGCAGTTAGACCCCAGGTGTGGGCCTCGTGGCAGGAGGACACATGGGGCGTCCCTGCAAGGCACCTGACTGTCTACAGACTCTTCCCGGCTTCAGGCAGGGGAGGGGCTCCATCCGCCAGGGGGCCGGCCGCTTCTGCAGGCCCAGAGGCCTCGGGAGGGGGTAGCCTGGGGCTTCCTCATGCTCCCCTGCATCTCTCCAAACCTCCCACCCACATCTTGGAGGCCTTCTGCTTCCCCTTTGGGGCCCTGACTCCCACGGAGGAGGCTGCCAAGGAGGGAGTGCAGCCCCCTCGGAAGTTCTCCCTTGATGGTTAGGTCCTCAGCCTGGGCCCCACGGGCTCCTCAGACGCGGAGCCTGAGGCGGGATTCAGGTGCCTGAGGGGAGGGGAGTGAGGGGCGAGGAGAGGAAGGGGGAGAAGATGAGTAAGAAGTGGGCTCGTTGGTGGGCACGTGGGTTGCTTCCACATCTTGGCTATTGTGAACAGTGCTGCAATGAACGTAGTGGGGCATGGATCTTTTTGAATTAGTGTTTTCATGTTCTCTGGATAAACACCCAGAAGTGGAATCGCTGGAACATATGGTATTTCTATTTTCAGTTTTTTGTAGTGTATACAGAAGTCAAAATATAGTGATGTACACCTGAAATTTATATAATGCTATAAACCAATGTCACCTTAATTAAAAAAGAAAAGAGGTGGCCTGCCCTGGCACTGGCTGCAGTCTGACCCCTTGGGAGCCCCGCAGCAGGGATTACAGCCCTGCCTTGGTCCCACCGGAGGTGAGGAGCAACCTTGTGCCACCCCCAAGCTGGCCATTGGCTGAGGACAGCCCCCAGGATGGAGTGTCATCTCAGGGTAGAGGATGTGACCAGCTGCAGGGCAAGATGGCTCCAGGGAAGGAGAACAATTCTCCAGAGCAGGGAAAAACCTGGGGACGGGGTCCCAGCCCGATGGGGCATGAACAGCACTCATTGCAAAAGCAAGCATTTTCTACCCGGTTATCACAGCATTCCCATGGAGTCGAGATTGCCATCCAATCACAGGGTCTGCCCTGCCTCGTCTCAGGACAGCGCCCGGCTCCCCGCGGCTGCTTCCCCGGGCCAGAGCACTCCACCGCACTTACCGCGGTGTCTGGCGCTGAACCGTGTCACTTCCTGCGAAGGGCCATCGAAGACAGATCCCCAGGGCCGGCCAGGTGCCAGCTGGCGGATAAGAGAAGGTAACAAACAGGATTGATATGTTTAATCTAACGCCGGGACTTTGCACAGCAGGAAGGATGCCGTCGCATTTGTCAGGATCAGACAGCTCCCCGGCAGAAGAGCTGTCCGGGTCTCAGCTTTCTTCTACCAGAGGGCGATGTCATTAAATGCAGGCCCCTGCGATGGCGAGCCCTCTGAAAGAAAGATGTGTGCCTTTGTCAGATGTCTTCTTAGGTTACAGCCGGGCGCTTCTCCCCGACCCCTCCATGGGAAAACAAGGGTCGTGCCACAGCCAGCTCTCCCCTGCCCCCTTCCCTTTTCCATTTGTACAAAGTGTTTGAGGAGTAAAGAAAATCACCTTCTGGCCTGCGTCCCCCGCCTGGGGGCCTGCTGGCCAGAGCACCTGTGCAGGCATCTTCTGCCCTCACTCTGCGCCATCTGGATAAACACACAAGAGGAGCTTTGAGAGTCACGGGGCCTCATGGACTTGCAGGTGAGATTCCAGGAGCCAGCAGCGATGTGAGGACTCGAGGGCCATTTAAGGGAGAAAACCCATGTCGATGGCCCAGGAGCCTACACCTTAAACAAGCCCCAAGTTGATCCTGGCACAGCCCAGAGTCTAGGAGCCGCTGGCCTCGACCAGTGTGGACAGGGATGGACTGTCACCAGCACTGCCCAAGGCTTCCAGAACCCCCTCAGCCCAGCGTGCCAGGCACTGGGTCCTGACTCGTTCTTGTGTCCTCCAGACCGAGCTTGCAGCCTTTCCAGCTGGGAGTGGGAGCCTGGGACCCTACAACCCGTCACACATCCAGCGGTCTCCATGGGAACGGTGCTATCTCCCTGTGGTGGCTGCACCAGAGCACCGAGGGCCGGGGACTTCCACAGCAGAGCTCTACTCTCTCCGTCTTGGAGGCCAGAGCTCCTAGATCAAGGTGTCGGCAGGGCTGCTTTCTCCAAAGGCCTCTCTCTTTGGCGTGTACACGGCCGTCTTCCGCCTGAGTCCTCACTTGGTCCCTCTGTGTGTCTGTGTCCTCGTCTCCTCTTCTTGTAAGGACACCACTCGTATCTGATTAGAGCCTCCCCAATGACCTCATTTTATCTAATGACCTTTTCCAAGACCATATCTCCAAATATAGTCACCTCCTGGCATCCCGGGTGTTAGGACCTGAGTATATGAATTTTGAGGGACACAACAGCCAATGACAAGAAAACAAGGGGAACCACAGGTGACCCACAGACTCCTTCTCACTTGGGTGAAATGATGTTTTATGCCACAGTTTCCCAGTCCCGCCCCAAGTCAATGCAACACAAAACACTGCCCGTGGGGTGGGGTGATGGCTCTGATTGACAGTTGCACAGAACTGACAGACAAGCAGAAGAATGAAGCTGGGAAGATGGGGTCTGTGGGGAAGGTGTGAGAAAGAAGGACTGGGCCTGCCCCCTCCCCTCTCTCTCTCTCTCCCTAGTCCGGGGGATGATTCCTCTCACTCCTTGTTGCTCTTCCAGGCATTTCTAGGAGATGAGAAGCCCCTCCTTTGAAAGACGATTGCTGTGAGTTTCTGCTGCCCTCTGCCCCCGAGAACTCTCACCCCAGCGACCCTCGGCCTCTGCCCTGCATTCTCCTTCATCCCTTCCTGGGGACGGGGTTCCACCAGAGGAACAGAGGAACACGCCGGCCTCCCGTGCCCCTGCCCCAGCCCAGGGGGAGAGTGGTGATCAGACAACAATGGCCCCAAATCCTCACATGCTGGGGGCTAATCTAGCAAAAACTCTAGCCTTGGGGTTTCTCTCCTCTTCTTCTGTCTCTGCCCTGCTCGTTGCAAACAGAGAAGGGTCTACTCTGCTGTCTCCAACTCCCCCCAGGTGGACCACCCCCAGTTCCAATCTTGGGAGGGAGTAACTGCAGACCCTGGACCCCAAAACCATAGCCATGCATTCCCATTGGAGCTTTCAGGACGAAAGCTGATGTTTCATCTCCTCTGCAGAGTGTCCTCTGGGTGGGTTTCCTGCATCTAAATGCTCGATTCACCTGAACCTGGGTGGGCAGGAAGTGGGGATATTTTTGACTGCCTTGGCCCAAGTTCACCTATTTCAATAAAGGCACCAAAGCATTTTCTGGACTCACACCCTGCACCCCACACCTTTCCACAGTCCACATGGTCATGCGTTAGAGATGGTGCATTGGGGTTTCTTGAGCCCAAAGTTTACTGTGGGATTCCAAGCTGAGCCAGCCCACGAAGCGTGTCTACCACCCCAAGGAGAAGCCGCCAGCACTGAGGAGCAGGGGAGGGGCCTCACGTGTTTTCAGGTCCCCACTCGAGCCTCAGGCTCTTCAAAGTCAAACAGGGCAGACACTGCCTGAGTCACAGGCCACTGGAGGATGAAACTGTGAGGACCCAGCTCCCGCCAAGTGTGAGGTACCGCACTGAGCATTTTACACGACGACTCTGCTTAACCCTCGAGACGACCCGATGGGATGGGCCCTGCTGTGAGCTCCATTTTAGAGACGGGGAACTGAAGCAAAGAGAAGTTGGGTCAGGTCCCCTCTGCCTCAGGGCTCACATCTGGAAAGCAGTGGACCCCTTGGAATGCATTTCTGATGTTGATACTCTGCATAGTGCCTGGCATGCAGCTTTCGATGAGAATTGGATAGGACACAGACGTAGCCCCACTCGCCTCCATCTCTGTGACCTCCTGCTGTCCTGTCCCATTGGCCACTTATGCTCTGGGTGGGGCCCTGTGCTGTCAAGTCTGTAAGAGCCCACTAGACGTGGCCCCTGGTCCCAGTGGAGCCCAGCAGAGCCCAGCGGAGCCCAACACAGCCCAGTGGAACCCAGCAGCAAGTCTCGCCCCCTCCTTCTCCCTGAGAACTTGCTCCTCCCCTCACCACTGAAGTCCTGGAAACAGCCGTCTGCACCTACTGCTTCCACCCCTCCCTCCAGGTGTTCCCAGACTCGCACCAAACACCCCCACCTCTGAACCCAAGCTCCCCTCTTTCTCGAAGATGATGGGCGACCAGGTTTCCTAGGACTGCTGTCACAAATTATCGTAAACTGGCGGCTTATAGTGATAGCAACTTATTCTTCCTCAATGCAGGAGGCCAGAAGTCTGAAATCACAGTGTTGGCTGCATAGATTCCTTCGGGGGCTCCGAGGGCGAATCCGTCCCAGGCGTCTCTCAGCCGCTGGTGACGGCACTCCTTGGCTTGCAGACACATCACTCCAATCTCTGCCTCTGTCATCACATGGCGTTCTCCTCTGCGTGTCCTCTGCTGTCTCTTGTAACAACACTCTCATTGGATTTAGGAACCACCCTGATCCAGGATGACCTCTGACCTCCTCTCCATCCTTCCCTTAATCACATCAGCAAAGACCTATTTCCAAATAAGGTCACAGATGGGAGGTTCCAGGCAGACGTGAATTTCGGGGTACACTGTTCAACCCACTGTGCCCACTGCAGTAGTCAGGGTTCCCCAGAGAAATGGAATACCTGGAGATAAGATATAATATAGAAAGAGGAGAGAGAATGAGATTTATTTTGAGGAATTGGTGTACATGATCCTGAAGGCTGAGAGGTCCCACAATCTGCCGTCTGCAAGCTGGGGACCCCGGAGAGCAGGAGGCATGACTCAGTCTGAGTCCAGAGGCCTGAGGACCAGCGGAGTCGATGACGCAGATTCCAGTCCACATCCAAAGTCTGGAGAGCCAGGAGCGCCGAGGGCAGGAAACCCATGTCTGGCGGTCAGGCGGGAGGAGTGAATTCTCCCTCCTCCCCCTTTTTGTTTCATTCAGGCCCACAAAGGATTGTACGATGCCCATCCACATTGGAGAGGGACGTCTGCTTTACTGAGGCCACAATCAAATACTAAGCTCATCCGGACACAGACTCACAGACGCATCCAGAAAAGTGTTTAGCCAAATATGGACACCATGTGACCAGGCAGGATGACACATGAAATTACCTATCGTGCCCACTAACGGCAAAGGCCCTGGGCTCAGATCTCTGGCGGCACCCTCCCTGCCCCTCTCTTTGCCTCCCTACATTTCCTCATCACTTCTGCTCCATTAGAATCGTTGCCTCTTCTTCCACCTGCTCCCCCAAATTCTGTCCCCCACCACTTCTCGCGATGACACCATTTCCCCGGGCAGCCTCACCCCTCATGTCCTGTCCCCAAGTCTCCTCCCAGCCCCAGCCCCTGTGTGGGGGACCCTCACCCATCCCACTGCCCATCACGCCCACGGCACTCCCACCCAAGCCTTCCATGTCTGCGCGCCTGCCTCACCCAAGCACTTCACACGGGCTCCAGAAGCCTGTGCCAGAGGGAATCGAGTCTGTGTGTTCCCATCCGCACCATGGCCTGTGGTCAGCCTGGAGAGCCTCATCAGGCAGGGATAGAAGCAAAGGACACATCCACCGGGGCCGGGGTGGAGGACGGAAGGAGAGAAGAGAGAGCGTGCTGACAGCTCAGGAGAACCACAGCTCTCCTCCTCCACAGGACCTGACCAAGCAGTTTACATGAATAGAATATAAGGCTGGAAGGGGTCTTGTGTCCCAACCCAAACTCCCTGGGGTCTCATAGCTGCCACATGCAGGTTTGGAGGATGCTGGGGGAAGAGCAGCAGTTCCCTGAGACTGGTCCGGGAGCAGACCCCACTCAGCCCTTCCCTTCCTCACCTGTGCCACCTGAGCAAATAGCTCGAGCCCCGTCTTCATTTCTAAGAGGCAATCACAGGCCCCACCCACCTTCCTGCATTGTGGGGTGACCTTAGCTCCCGCAGAACAAGCCATGGGCCCTGTCTTCTTCGGGGTAAGAGCAGCCGGGCTGGTGGGCCTCCCTGGCGTCGACTCTCGTCCATTTGCACACTTCTGGGTCTTTCATTGTGTTTCCATGTGTTATCCCTCCTATATGCCTGGGTTTGAAGGAATAAGTTTAAGCGTATCTGAGATAAATGAAATACATGCTGGGGAACCCAGAGTCGTGGGAGCTGGATTCTGGAGCCTGGCTGCCCAGACGCAGGAGGCAAACCCAGCTCCTCCCTTGACTGCTCTGTGGCCCAGGAGCCGCTGGGCTTTCGTGGGCCCAGTTCCTTGTTGTGTAAGATGAGGTGGTTTACTGTCTTCCTCACAGGATTGTGTGAGGATTAAGCAGGTTAATGCTACAAAGCACTAAGAACGGTGTCGGACGTGTAATAAGCACCCTTTACGTGTGTGTGGACGAATAAAAAATGAGTGTTCTGTCTGTGCCTCTGGTTTCAAATGACTTTTGCCTACAATCACAGTGAGGCTGCAACCAGGGTCCCCAGAGAAAACACACCCCCTCCCGTCCCCTCCATCCGCTCCCGGCCACATCCCTGGTTCCCTCGGCATTATGATGCTTAACTAGACACATCCTGTCAGCCTGGGCATAAAAAGCTGCCCATGGCATTTAGAAAAGGAAAATAAATGGTTCTCTTCTGTCTCTCTCTGAAGTCCTGGAGGCCCCAGGGGGTGAGACTCTGAGGCATTTCACAATAGCTTTCTCAGACACAGGCAGGAAGATAAACACAAACACCATTTCTGTGTCTGAAGCGCCCGGGGGGCTGGCGGCATGGGAGGGGGCTCCAGTTCCAGAGGAAGGAAAAAAACCTTTCTCCTGGGGGTGAAAGTCACCACACCGTCCCCCAGGTGTAATCTCTGTGCTGGCCACCACTCCCCACCCAAGACAGCCCCAAATCTTCCGTCTTCTAAATCCTGGCAGAGTTGCTGGAGCTGCGTATCCACCCGATTGTCAGCTTCTGTCTCCCAAGGCCCTGATTCCCCCCCCGATTCTTGTCGAACATCTTGTGCAGGAAAGCACCTGCACAGCACAGGCAGACGCAGGAGTGGTGGGGACACGGAGGGCCTGGGCGAGGGAACAGGCAGAAATAAACGGCAGATATTAGTAACATTTCTAAGTGTCCTAAGTGGGGAATAGGGCCACCCCTGAGAAAGTGGCCATCAGAGTAGGGAGTCAGGTGAGCATGGACCCCAATTTCTATGGGCCTTGGTTTCCTCACCTGAAAAATGGGAATGATAATAACCCCTATATTGCCAGATTGTTATGAGGATTAAATGAGTTAATACACATGATGCCTGGGAAGAACAGTGTTAGGTATACAGCAGATGCTATCATTACCATCTTCATCATCACCTCCACCACCATTGCCATCACGTCATCATCATTATCACCACCACCACCATTGCCACCACTACCACCATCACTATCATCACCATCATCATCACCAACATCACCACCATCACCATCATCATCATCATCAACCCCGTGTTTATAATTATTTTACCCTAGAAGGTAGGAAAGGGGCTCTAAAAGACGGGTTAGAAGATAGGAGAAGGGTTAGAGATAGGAGAAGGAGAGAAGAACAAGTCAGGCAAGTAGAATGAGAGAGGTAGTGAATGGAGGCTAGGAATGTGGAGAATTCCTGGGCTGGTTTCGTTGAAGGGCCGGCAGCAGAGCCTGGTGACAAAGGTGGGCTGGGTCAACAGCTGCATCGACTGGGGGCAACCTTGTAGGAGCCTAAAGCCTCCTTCCTCTTTTTCTCCCTGACTCCTGGCCTCACCCTTCTTTTCCTCAGATCCAAATGCTGCACCTGTGCTTGGCCGGTACCCCTGCTCCATCTCTGGAGCCCTGCACCGCTTTCTAGTGATGTGTGTGGACATGACAGCAGAGGCCCAAGTGTGCTGCCCTGGGGTCTGTCCCCTCAGGCCACCCAAATATACCCCTCCCTTTATGGGAGCCTGTCCCCCTCCCCAGCAACTGTCTGCCTAGCCCTCTGGGCTTAACGGAGAGGCGTCCTGGGTTTCTTCTTAGAGGTTGATGAGAAAGTCCTCCTGGGCTGGGGATGGGAATGGCGTGATAATTAGCTGGCAGGCTGCAGTGGCCCAGCCTCCAGCTCTGGACCGCTGTAATCGGAATAATGTGGGAGTCGATTTGTTCTCTCCAATGTGTACCATTACTGTTAGATTTCCCACTGGCTAGCTTTGGCAATAGTCATTAATGTCTCCTTCCCACCTGGGGGGACTTCTGATCCCTTCTCATGAAGGGATACGGCATCTCCCGTCTAGGCTGTAAATGCCTCATTATGGCTCTCAGCTGCACACTTGGTCTTTTTTCTCACTCTGGGTCACATTTCATTTTGGTTTAAATAATGAAACCAGCAGACCGGAGATTAGAGCTGTTAAATGATTTTTGCTCCCAGGAAACAGATGCCTGTCCAAGATATAGACTCACTGACAGCTCAGTAGACTCCGTGCCACTGGGACTGGAGAAATGGACTGAGCCGGGATGAGTGTGGCTCAGAGACTCTGAGAGTTGGACCTACAGCTGAGAGACCAGGAGGGCAACCTGCCCCACGTGGAATGCCAGGCATAAAGCAGGCCTTGGTGGTCCCTTACCCAAGTCCAGGGTGAGCTCTGTCCGGAGGCAGGCAGGGGGTATCCGGGTGGAGATAGATGCCTCTGACCTTCATGGGGTTGCAGAGACGGTCCCTGGCCCATTATGCCTTTTCAAGTGCTTTCTCATACATCTTCACTTGGTCTCCCTGCCACATGGAAATTCACTGGGGCCACTTTACTGGCTCCATCGTGCAGATGAGGAAAATTTCAAAGACTCTTGATGCAACCAAGACATTAGAACCTTCTATGGCCAGCCCAGATTTCAGCAGAGTGCTCTTTCCACCTCACCATCTCACCCTTCTTCCCACTTCCAGTGCGGAAACCAGGAGACCAGAGTGGCCGATGAGAAGCCCCAGGTTGTGTGCCAGTAGGAGCAAGACTCAGACCCTTCCCTGTGTTCTGTTCAGGGAACGACTTACATCCGGTTCCCTTGTGAACAGAGGCACCCGCTCACTGGGAAGCAGGAGTAGTGAATCTCAGGGTCGTTGCGAACTCTCTGAGCCTCAGTTTCCTAATCTGTAAAGCGGGAGTAATAACGTCAGCCCTGTGAGACTGCGACTGAGGCTAGAGAGTGTTCACGGACACCCCTAAGCCACTGTAACAGCCACGATGGAGCAAGAAGGAAAGCCCAGCCACGGCTGAACCACCTCCTGCTCTCCTCTCCCTCACTGGGACAAGGGCCCTGAGCAGCTCAGGATAAAAAGCTCTGGAGGAAGTAATGAATGTTGTGCTAGGAGGGTGGGCGCATACACAGCAGGGGGCCGAGAAGGGATCACACCTTGTCAGCACTCCCCAGGGACGTAAAATTGTTCCCGGTGACTTACAAAGCCTGCATGTGGCAAATAAGTATAATCCCAGGCTCAGAAGGATGTGACACGAAGCAGACGACTAACATTAGCATGCACTGAGTGGCTAACAAAAAGCTGGCGCCATGGACCAGACCCAGCTGAGCAGGCAATTGTGCCCCCAAGAGTGGGGGCCAGGTCCCCACCTCCCAGCCACACAAGGAGCTCAGCTCACCAGGGCCACAGACCCCAAGGACCATAAGAAAGAAGTCATGACAGTCCACCAGGGCTGGCTCATGACAGTGGTTCTCATCTCTCCTCCTCCTTTCCCTCTTCCGTCAACACAACAATTAATGGACCCCGGTCCTCTTCTAAGCAGATCTCTGCCTTCCTCGTTACCTGGATTCCTTTTGCCTTGGGGCTCTGGTTTGGCCCCTAAGGTCTCTGAGCCATGCCTTGCCTGCAAGTTCAGCTCTGTTGCCCTGGTGTCTCCAGATGGAAGTCGTCTTCCAGCTCAGGCTCTGTGGACACAGAGTTACCTCTGTGCTCAGGCATTCCATCCTAGACAGTCTTGAGCTCCCAAGAGCACAGCATCAGGCCCCATGGCACATTGGGGAGCCTCATTGATGGGGTGCTCTATGGTACTTGGGTGAAGCTCGCACTTGGGTGGCAGGCAGGGCTGGTTCAATCCCCACTCTTCTTTCTGACTGTGGCTTCAGGCAAGTTGTTTCACCTTGTGAAGGCTTGGTTTTCTGACTTGTGAGTGGGGAAGCAATGCATTTCCTGAGGGAGGTGCCTGCCCCCACTTTATCATCTGTCACCCGCCACTCCAACCCACTGTGGCCTGAATTCCATTGCCACCATTCTGCTGATCCTGAGCTCACGAAGGTCACCTGGGCTGTTGCCAAGCTCAGTGGACACTTTGTGGTCCTCTCTTACCTTTATCCTCTTGGCACCATTCAGCACATCTTCCCACTACTGCCTTCCTTGAACTCCCAGTTCTCTCGGCTTCCGGAACCCCACATTCTCCTTCCTTCCCTCTTCCCTGTGGGCTCTCCTTCTCAAAGCCTCTTGTCGGCCACAGCTTCTTCATCACCTATGTCTGTCAGCTCAGGCAGCCATAACCAAATACCATGGGCTGGGCGGCTCAAACAGCAGACATTATTTCTCACAGTCTGGAGGCCAGAAGTCCAAGATCAAGGTTCCAGCTGACTCAGTTCCTGGTGAGGACTCTCCTCCTGGCTTGCAGACAGCTACCTTCTCGCTGTGTCCTCACATGGCCTTTCCTTGGTGCGTGCACATGGAGAGAAAACGCTCTCTGGTATCTCTCCTTATAAGGGCTCTAATCCTATTGGATCAGGGCCCCATCTATGACCTTACTTAACCCTACTTCCTAGAGGCCCCATCTCCAAATGTCGCCATTTGGGGGGTCAGGGATTCAACATATGAATTCTGGGGGTACACAGACCTTCCATCCATAGCACTACCCCTAAGATGGGTATTCCCTGGACACTGGCCTTTCCCTCTCCTCTCCTCCAAATGCCCTCCACGTGGTGCTGCCCAGAGGAACTCTCTGCAGCAAAGGAAATGTTCTAGTCCATGGGACTTCTGAGAGCTAGAAATGTGGCTAGTGTGAGGGAGGGACTGAAGGTGTCATCTAATTGTAAACGTTTTCAACATAAATGGCCAGGTGTGGCTGGTGGCTGTGGTGCTGGACAGCACATCACTACACGCTCTCTTCACACAATCCCAGCCTGCAGCTTGTGTAAGTTGTAGGTCTGTGGCTCCCAAATTCCCACCTCTAGCCCCGACGCCTTGTCCGTGGTCCTGACCCATCGGTGTGGTGCTGACTCACAATTCCCACTGGCAGGGCTCACAGCGTCTCAGACCTCGCCTGTCTCAGACAGAACTTTCCAGCCTCCCCCAGACCCCATCTTGGTAAAAGGCACCACCATCCACACAGTCCTTCCTGCCAGAAGCCTGGGAGTCATCTTCAGCTCCTCCTCGCTCTGATCCCCCTCAAGTCCTGCTGGGTTCTCCTCCATCGACACCTTGAGGCGGTCTGTGTCCCTCCACCTCCCAGCCTCTGCATCTGGCTTTCACGGCTGTACATGAGCCGGCCTCACAGCTCTCCTGCCGCCTCTACACCAGGCTCCCCATGGCAGCCACATGCATCTCCTAAAATCCTAAACACCACCCGAAAGCACCTCTGGCCTCCGTTTGTGTCACCCCCACTTCCTCATCAGCTCCCCACTTTCTTCCGCTGCCCATCTCTCTGCACCTTCTCACCCCTGCCTCTACAGGAGTTCCCTCCCCACTTTCCACATCTGCCCCGTTACCTGGCTCAGCTGTTCTCCCTTGGGTCCAGGGGAGACGGCAGGAGTGCGGAGAGCCAAGATGCTGAGCTCGCTTGGCCTCCCGCCAGCTGTGCGATCCTGGGTGAGTGTGCCAGGCCCCCATTCCCACCACTGGACAACGGGGATAATTATAGCACCTTCCTGACAGGGACGATTAAATTTAATGATGATTACATGAGTTAACTCGCAAACACAGCCTGGGACAAAGTAAACCTCCAAAAACATGGCTGTTATGAACCAGCAATTCCCACCCCCATGCAGGGCTGGCCTCCTGCTCTGGGCTTCCGTGGAGAGCCCACCCCTCCAGCTCCCCACACACACACCTCGCCCCTCACCATCCTCACTCGCCTCTCGCTGGGCTGTGAGCCCCATGAGGCAGGGCCCCATTTCCCCACTCTCCAGCCGAGTCCCATGAGGAGATGGCACCCAACTAAGGAATTCGTGATAACGCCTCGCGCCCGTTTGCTGTCTTTAACACTGAAAGAGGTATGTGGACGCTTCCACGCTGCAGCAAAACGATAGCGTGTGGAGACAGAGGAAGAGGACGCAGTGAGGGCAAGCAAGGCCGTTTATTCCGAGCCTGCTGTGCACAGAGTCGGCCACGTCACGTGATCTGATGGGGACTCAGAGGCAGGCAGAGGAGACAGGGAGCTTCGTGCTGGAAAAGGGAGGGTTCCGGGTGTGCCCTGATGGGGCTGTGGGGCCGGGATGCTGGAGGCCCTAACTGGAAGTGGGGCCTCCCATGTGATTGGTTAGGGGGCATGTTTGGTTTTCTCTGATTGGTCCTGAGTTGGAAGTGGGGACAAAAATTAGGGACGCCATCATGTATGAATCAAGTCCTGGCCTTTTGGGTCAATGGTCACAGGGGCTATTGTTTGGCTTCCTGGATTCTCACTAGAGACAGCAGTCCGAGTTCCAGCCACCTGACTGACAGCAGCCGCACCCTGGCTGCCTACTGTGGATCACCGGTTGGTCTCCTGGGCTGGGGGCTGCAGGGTGTGGGTCAGAGTTCCACTTTTCTACATGGCTCGGCCATTGTCCGTGTACACATCAGTCTCTCACTGGATAGAGAGAAATCGAGCGTGCCCTCCGCTTGCTCCCATAGCTGATGGCCACCACGGGCAGGCGGGTATGCGTCCTTGCAGACCCGTTCCTGGGAATTTGCTGTCTCTGCTTTAGCGTCTATGCTTCAAGCACGTGCCGCAGCTGTGACGCATGTGTGTCGTGCATGCACCTGCCTTTATGCCAGGTCTCAGGTAGTTCACGGACTAGGGTGCCAGCACTGACATTCCAAAGGCCACCCTGGGGTGCTTCTCAGCAAAGTGCTGAGACCGAGGTCTGCAGAGGTCAGTTGTGGGGGGCAGGATGCCTCTCTGGAGAAGGACCAGTAGAGGAGGAGAAAGGCCTTAAAGCAGGACACTGTCCCGCCAGCTCAGGCTCCTCTGAGGGCCGATCACCAACCGAGAAGCACTTTCATTTTCTTCTTAATAGAGAATAATGATTGAGACCCAATTCCCGTTTTGTTTTTAAATTTATACTGAAAAGAGTATTAGAAATGAAACATTAATGGAATGTGAAAAACGAAGTCTGCGTTCGGCTCCCATTTGCCAAATTGCTCGAGCTCATTGGGGGAGGGCGGGGGTATAACTTTACCCAGAAACTTCCCACTTCCACCCTGCACGCGTGGCTGGCTGCCGCGAAGCCAAATGGATAAATATTTTATGCACTTTAATTTTCTCATCTACGGGCTTGATGTTCTGAGTCATCTTTTGTTTTATTTTCCTACTTCATAAATGTTAAAAGCTTGCATTCTTTTCCCTAGAAAAACAAGTTTCCTGGTTTCTATTCTGTGATTTTTTTCCTCAAATCCATGGGGACCGAGATGCCATGCCCTGCGTCTGTTGCTTTCAGTGGCCCTGCCTTTCCCACCCTCCCGCATTAGTTAAGGTTCTCCAGAGAAACAGATCAGTGAGATATACACATAAAAGAGATCTGTTCTAAGAAACTGACTCACGCAACCATGGAGGCAACAAGTCCCGAGCTCTGCAGTCCGCAGGCTGGGGACCCAAGACAGCCGATAGTGTAGCTCTAGTTTGAGTCTGAAGGACGAAGAAGTTGATGGCCCAGTTTGAGGACAGTCAGGCAGGAAGGAATTCACCCTCCCTCGAGGGAGCGCCAGGCTTTTTGATCTCTTCAGGCCTTTAACGGATTGGATGATGCCCACCCACACTGGGAAGGACCATCTGCTTTACTGAGCGCACCATTCGAATCCCATGCAGAGACGCCCTCCCAGACACACCCAGGATCGTGTCTGACCAAATGTCTGGGCCCCGCAGCCCAGTCGAGTCGACACAGAAAATGCAGCATCACACCTTCCTTTCTTTGTCTTCCTTCTCGCCCCACCTGGATTAGCCTCAGGCTTTGCTGTTTCGCACACAGCCCTCATTAAATTTCTTTTCTAACCGGACCCTGCAGACTCTTGCGACACGGTGGCCCGGTTTCTCCTTCCTCATTTTATTTTATTCTCCCTTGCCATCCTTCCCTCCTCTTCCTCAGCTCCACTTTCTTCCTCAGATCTGAGACTCTTCCAAAGTCATAAGGCGCCCAAACAAAGAGCCCACCACTCTGTCATTCACCGCCTCCCATCCCCCCCTTACTTTTACTTCTTTGCACAATTCAAAAGCCCTTTTCCAAGCAACAGAGGTCCCTGTCTGCAAGAGACACAGGGCCACAGCTTCCTGCCAATGCGCTGGTAGACTGCGGGGACGGCAGCCCCGCTGTGTTCTCATCCCAAGAGGAGAGTCTGGCGGCAACTCGAATAAGGCCAGGATGGAGCCTTCGGGAGGCTGATGCCGTATTTCACCCCAACTGCCTTATCCAGGGCTGTCTTCCTCCAGCCCTGAGCCCTGTTTTGTTTGGCAGAGGAGCTGCGCGGCCATAACACCATGTTTTACTGTTACAAATTTCAAAAATCATCATTGAGAAGGCAATGAAGCAGCACTATTGAAGGAATTGTAAAGATATTAGAAGTGCCCGTAATCCCACCGCCCCAGCACAGCTACTATTTTTACTTAGAGTAATAAGGCTTCATTTAAAATCTCGCCATTAGCGAAACGCATTTGTGCTAAAGGAAAATGAAATGTGCGTGCAGCCGAGCGGAATATATTTGGATCCAAGTAACCACACGCTCAACCAAGCAGAATTTCCTACAGCCCCAGAAATGGACACTTGTGTGTAGGGGGCAGCTGGCCTAGAGTCTTCCAACCTGAAGGATCACTGGGCTGTGGTCCATGCTGTCTTCTTGCCAAGGCTGGAAGTGGATCAGTCCTTTGGGAAGGGGTTTCCAATAAGATCGGAGGTGAAAAGGGGGTTGTGCTGTCCTTTAGGAGCGGGAGCCCTGACCGCCCCTCCCTACCCTCTCACGGTTGGAGGCCGTAGGATGGTATTTACACCATGGGAAGGAGCCTTCCTTCTGGAGCCTTAGCCAGCTTCTTGGGCTCCATTCCTGAACCTTCGTAGCTCCTCCTGTACTTTGTCTCCAGACCCAACCTCTGAGATGGAGCTTTCCCAATTCTTCATTCTTCCTGGAACCCCATTCCAAACCTGTTGTCCACTATGACCTGTTCAATGTTCTCTGATGGTGCCCCACCTCCGTCCAGCCTCCCATCCCTCTCACCTGGATTCAGGCAAAGCCTCCTGGCTGTTGTATCTCGCCCCTTCCTCTGACCTCTCCTCCTTCAATCTCAGAGTTATCCAACCCAAGCAACATCCCCCAGTCTTCTGCCCCTCTAGGGAGCATGTGACAGGTGGCATTCACAGCTTCTAGGCATAGGTGAGATGGGCAGGGGGCACACAGAGGCACGTGGAAATGCTGGGGAAGAAAGGCTCCTCTCCAGCCCTCCACACGCCTGGGACGTGGACTCTCAGACATCACAGCTGCTCACGTCCACCTAGGTGATCCCGGTGAAACTGGAGCATGCTCCTCCTCACCTGCTGGAGTCCAGCCTCCTCAACTGAGCCCGTCCACGGCTCCCACCTCTCTGCGGTGTTCTCCATTCTGCTTTGATGACGCTAAACCAGGGGTACCCCCTGCATGCCCAGGGCTGCTTCTCTTACTGGGCCTTTGCCAAAGCTCTTGGTCCTAGCCAGCATTCCTGCCTGGAAACCCTCAACTTGTCTCCATCCCCAGTTCAGGCGTCCTCTCCTCCAGGAAGCTGGGCAGGATTGGGTATTTACCACCCTCACCTCCACATCCCCATGGTACCTCGGTGTACTTCCATCTTGACACCTGCCCTACTGCATGGCAATGATCTATTCTGGGATGTGCTCCCCCCAAGTGTGTCCCAGCAGAGTTTCCAGGACACAGAAGCTGCTCATTAAAAGTCTGCTGTACTGAACCACACTGAGAAAGATCTGAGTCACACATACTCACAGCCCAGGGGAGGCAGCCCCTGCCCCACGTGGGACCACAGTCCTGCATTCAGGAACAGCGTGAACCAGCAGGGGCTGTGGAAGGCAGGCTTCATAGTGACAAGAGGGCGGGGTGACCCCTGGCTCCCATGGAGTGTGTGACAGGCTTATTTGAATAATTCTGAGGGCTGGTGGGGAACTGAAGCCCCCTACTCGGGGAGGAGCACTGTGCCAGGTCCTGTGACAAGGAGGGTCATTTGGCTGGGGCACCTTATCCATGGGAGCAGCGTGGAGGAGGGGAGGGGTTGGACTGCTCAAGCCCTTCTGGTTCGGATGTCAGAGCAACATCTACTGTTGACCACAGGCCTTACACACAGGTTGTGGCAGTGGCTTCACTTACATGACCAGAGAGAGGAATGTCCAGGAGCTTACTGACTTCCTCCCCAAGCCTCCAACCCCACTGTGGCCCTGGTCAGTGGCTGACTGGAGCAGGCCCTCCTGGCTCTAGTCGGACACACTCAGAGGCAGAGCCTGCACCCCAGAGCTCCCTGCAGGGTCAGGAGGCTAGCACTTTGCCTGGAGTGGCAGCTTTGCTTCACTCCTTCCTTTCCTCTAGCATCACTGCTCGCCCCCACCTCCCTCACTGGTTTGTCCCAGAAGATCCAAATCCTGGTCTCAGGGCCTGTCGTGGGGAACTGACCCAGGACGACATGTGATCCTTCGACAAGGATTTCCCATCTGCAGCGCACTCTACACACTGCCTGAGAAATGAGCAGACAAGGGTCCCCAAGCTCGTTTTACAGAGGAGAAGACAGGCCCTTGGAGCTGGGGTTCTCCAGGGCCCACAGATAGTGGGGGAGGAGCGTGCTTCCAACTCGGAGCTGAACGATGCCTCCCACGGGAAGCACCCTGCGTGCTCTGCAGCTTCACACGTGGTTCTCAACCCCAAAGAGTGGCCCAGAGTCTCGCTGCCACCTTCTTCTTCTGCCTTCTCGAGTCTCAGCTTGAATACCTGTCTCCAGAAGCTCTTCCCTGGACCCCCATTTAAAGCTGTCCACCAGTCAAGCTCTCACGCATTATCCTGTCTTAGTTTCTTCTTTGCAGCCATCGCACTGATATTTTCTCATGAATTTGTTGTCTATTCATCTCCTACCATGAGGTTGCAAGCTCCGAGGCTTGTCTCTCTGCTCCACTCGCCAATGGGGAGAGTCACGGGGTGGGCATTCAATACTGAATAAGCTGAAACGCTGAATAAGCTCAACACTGAATAAGTAAAGGGATTCATTTCATGAAGCCCACTTATTACCACTTAGGGAATCTCTTGGTAAGAACCTAACCATGCAGTGGCCACAGCACAAATGATACGTGGCCTCCTCCAGGGTCCATCCATTCATCAGGAGAGATGCGTGGACCTCGGAGTGGAGAGAGAAACACTCCACGGAATAGTCATCAGATCACATCTCGCCACCTCACTCTCACCTTCTTCCAAGGGACCAGACACTAGTGGATCACAGTGTGGTGCTTTCATTCCGATGCCGAGGACATACGGGAGCGGCCTGGAGGTGGGCTGTTGGGATCCACGGGAGTGATGGATGTGTGGTGGTGGCACTCCCGACAGTTCCACGAGGGAAGGACTTCCACCTTGGGAACAATTAAGATAATCATACGTCAAATGGATTTGTCACCCTCCTTCTGAGAAGGGCAAAGACAGAGAGAAAACGGTCCGTGTGAAGTGGAATAACGGAGAAGAGGTTGTGGAAGGTGCTGGAGTCATAAATGCTCGTCTTCGGGGCAACACGTTAACACGGAATCACAGTCCCAGCTGACCACCTCTTCACCTGAGGCGTGACGATGTTCCCCTAAGGGGTCCTCCTGTGTCTTCCAGGTGAGCCCCCTGGATGTGTCCTTAGTGGGCCTCAGCCATCAGCTCTCATCCCCTCCCCTCTCTTTGGACAACAATTCCCTAATTCTAGTCATTTTCACCATTTAACTGGAAACATCCTGAGTAAACACTTTTAAAAACAAGAAACCTGCCCTTCTCTAATTAGATCATTTGCAATTGGGCCAGATTGGGATGTAACTATTTTTACAGGCCTCATCTTTATTCTTTGTTTGAAAAATTATTAACAGAACAGCACCTTGGTGGTGAAGGGGGATGCTAAGTCTATAATAAATCTACCTTGCTAAAAATAGAGGAGAAAATGAAGAGGCTTAAAAAGCTCCTCTCTCTTTCTCAGGTAACTAATATTCACATCAAGATAAATGCAGGGAACGGCAGCAGTGGCTCGAAGCATCGTCCACTGTGGACCACCCCACACGTCCTTCTCCCAGGCCAGCCAGCTTGACCCCTCCCCAGCTCATTTTGGGGTTCATCTCTGATATCCTCTTGCTCGATTTCCCTGCGGCATTCCACACTCCTTCCCTTGTTAAATGAGCAGGTCTTAAATGTTGGTTAATATTGGGAAGTCAGCTCCACAATCGCATATTGAGAACCTGATCCAGGCAAGCCCTTGAGCAGGTGGGAGGGACACAAAGATGAAGGGCTGGGCCCATCTGTAGAAGCTGATGGCCTGCCAGGCAAGGTCAGATGATTCCCAAATACTAGCACAGTCCCAAAGCAGGGGCTCGGGCAGGGGCACGAGGCCTCCCCGGAAGGGGGCGCTGCAGGAAGACCGAGGACAGCTTCCTGCTGGACAGTTCCTCTGAGCAAGACTCTTAGGGGATGTTCTGCAGTTTGTCAAGGGGAGCGGAGAGGGTGAGATGGGATTTGCGATCCAGAGGCAGAACAGGCAGAGGGTGTGGGCGACGTGGCCACAGGGTGGCTGGCGGTGAGCCTGAGGGGCTCCAGGGCCAGGCTGCAGAGGTTTTCCGGGCTTTGCCCTGAGGGCAGCAGAGAGGGATGGATGCGTGGAAGGAAGAGAGAAATCCCACACTGCACTGTGGGCGCCAGAGCCTTGGCCCCTTCCTGCTTCACTGCGGGATTCCTGATTTCCCCTCAACCCTGGCTCCACCTCGAGCCTTGTCTCCAGCACCTGGCACAGAGCCTGACGCTGAGGAAGAACCCCCGACAGTGCGGACTGGGGGAACCTTTTCGGAGCCCAAATGGGACATGTCCTTGTTACTTGGTCCCATCACAAAGCCACTCCTCTTTGGCGACTCAGATGGCAGCTGTAGGTCAATAGCTACCTACTTTTACTCTTTCCCCCATAGCTCGAGGGGAGGAGGACTTCCTGTCTTCTGCCTCCCGCAGCCTCAGAACCCAGCACGGGGGTGGGCCTTCCAGGGTGGGCGACTTGCCTGGTCTGCCGAGAACTCTCCCACTTCAGCTCCGAACGTCCCATGTCCCAGGAAACCCCTCAGTTCCAGGCCCACCAAGGTGATGAGTCTCTAAAGACAGCCAATGAATTTTTGTTGGCGGATGAACTCACGGCTTACAGGGCTGCATCCCTACCCCAGAGACGTGGAAAACAAACGTGAGCAGGAAGCTCAGCCTCAGGTGGGGCCCGTGAGGAGGCGCGTCCCTGCCCGCTTAACCCTCCCAGGCAGAGACTCGACGCTTTGCACACAATTGTGTCTGAAGATCCTCTCTTTCCACTTGGCGGTAGAAGAGGAAGGTGGGGAGTAATTGTCCCAAATGCGGTTGTATTTGGGGGCGGGGAGCACTGAGGCCTGCAGACCAAAGCCCTGAGGTTGCAGAATATTCCCCGGGATGTTAACACCAACCATCCTTCATCCTCAGCAGATGCGAGAGCAATTACAGAGAAAGATGACGTGGGAAGTATTCTCACTGCGAATTTCCTTAGAGTAGAAGTCTTCCACGGAGTGTTGATTACCAGGCCAGCCCGAACATGCAGAATTATTTCTAGTTCAGTTTTGAGAAGTTGATTTGCCCATACAAGAAGCTCTCTAAATTTTCAGGGGGCTGACAAATGGAATTCCCATGGAAAGTCAGGCAAATTAGCATTGTGGGCACTCATGGGTACTTGTGGGCATTGGTGGGCATTGGTGGTGCCCACGGCAGACTAGACATGGCAGAGGCTGAGGAGAGGGAGGGTTCCCTGGGGATCCTAAGGAAATCTGGGCCACAGTTTCAGTCCTCAAGGATCTTATTGATTACACATGAAAGAAGTGGCTTGAGAATCTTTGCCAGCAAAATGTGAAGCAAGAGACAAACAGGATGAGCACAGCGCACACTCCAGGGATGGGCGGGATGCAGAAACACAGAAGGGGCATTCAGGATGATGTGGGTTGGAGCTGAGCTTTCAAGAAAGGAAATACGGGGCAGACCCTGTGGCCGAGTGTGGCTCCGGGTTCACTGGTTTGGATCCTGGGCGCGGACCTACAAGTGCCTCATCAAACCATGCTGTGGCAGCGTCCCACACAGAAGAAGTAGAATGACCTACAACTGGGATATACAACTACGTGCTGGGGCTTTGGGGAGGAAGCAAAAAGAGGAAGATCAGCAACAGATATTAGCTCAGGGCCAATCTTCCCCCAAAAAAGAAAAGCATACCTGCATACCTTTAAAAAAAAAAAGAAAGGAAATTCATGCAACATGAAAGAGAAGTTTCCAGGTGGGAGAAACAGTGGAGTAGAAACCCAGAGAATGGAATAAAGTGGTGGGTTACCACGTGCAGAGACGACAGCAGGTGGGGAGGACAAAGGACAGAACGGAAGGTGAGCAGGGGGTTGCAGTCCTGTTCTGAGCCCACCCTCACCGTCCCAACCCCAAGCTCAGGTGTGTCCCCCGCCTCGCAGTGTGGTCCAGGTGACAGTCGCCAGGGCTTGCTTGCTCACCCAGAGCACTAGATCCTCTTCTGCTGCTGGGGTTTAGGGACCAATAAGAAATGCTCACCTCGGAATCGACTGAGAAACAAGACACTTGAGCAAGAGGGATGGACGGCGCAGGTTCAGCTGATTCGGGACGAAGCTTAGACATGGGGCCCAATGGGCTTGCCAGTGCTCCCCCAGACCTCCACCTGCCCCAGGCCGGCCAGGGACCCACAGGAGCAGGGTCTGCCCAGTGCATTCTCTGGGGGGTGGAGCAGTAGAAGGACCTCCGGAAAGAGAGCCGGCCTGGGTCCTGGGGCTCAGCTCCTCTCCCACTCCCCAGGACACTAGGAGGGGCTGTGAGTGAGGATGGAAGGGCAGCCTCCTTCTACACTCCCACCTGAGCCCCCTGTGGATTCGGGAGGGAGAGGATAGGGCGGCCGTAACAGATCACCATAGACTGAGTGGCTTAAACCAACAGGAGTTCACTCTCTCATGGTTCAGGAGTCCAGGAGATCGAGGCTTCTGCAGGGGTGGCTCCTTCTGCACGCTCCGAGGGGGCATCTGTTCCATAGCTCCCTCAGTTTCTGATGCTTTGCTGGTGATCCCTCACTTGAGGTACATCACCCCATCTCTGTCCCTGAGCCCGTGGCCTCTTGTCTGGGTCCTCTCCTCTTATCAGGACGTCAGTCATTGGATCCAGTATGATTTCTTCTTGAGATGCTTAACTAATTATATCTTTAAAGACTCTATTTCCATATACGGCCACATTCTGAGTTTCCAGGTAAACATGGATTTTGGGGGGACACAATTCAACCCACTTCAGGGCCCCCCAACACTCCGGATCCCACACCTCTTGTCCTCACTGTTCCTCCTCTGTCGCTCATCAGTCTCTCCCTCCCTAGAGCATCATTCCTGTCTGCCTACAAACCTGCCATAAAAGCCTCATCCTACAATAGTGCTGGCAAAAATACAAAAACCCTGGACTGCATGTTCCCGTCTTGTTACAGCCTCCCAGCTCTGCCTCCATTCGCAGCAAAGATCCCCCACTTCCTGTATCTCCACCTCTGTGTCCATAGCTCCCACCTCTCCCCTCCCCCTCCAGCCTGGGAGAGCTTGCATCAACACGGCTCCCAGAAAAGGTCCTTGCCGGGTTCATCAGCACCAACACTTTGCCAATTCTCTTTCTTCATTTCACTCAACCTTTTCATTGAGGTTGACACAGCTGAGAGGCTGAATGCACAGAGGACGGCCGGAGCACACAGGACAAGACAGCTCTGCCCGCCCGCTCTGCAGCAGCCAGCCCAGAGCCAAACCCCAAACTCTGCAGCAAGGGGACAGTCAGGATTCCGTCAAGGACGGCAGCTTCCCTACTTTTCACCCCCTCTTCCATCTCAAGGCCAAACGAGAAAGCTGAATGTGCTCCCCAAACAATGCTGTGGGATGCCCTGCTCCTAGGGAGCTGCCTCCACCTTCCCCACCCACGGCCCCCCCACCGGGGCACTCCTGGAGGCGTCCTCGCTTCCCTCCCCTGCCTGCCTTGGAGTCTCTGCCAATCGCTGACCTTTGCTACAGCAAACTCTGAGCAAACACTCTCTGATCGTTCTCCTTGGCAGTCTTGGTTTATTTCCACACAGTCGGTCGCTTCTTCCTTTATGAAATGTTTCTGTGTTTCAGAATGCAAATTCCCACATGCCTGTTTTCCCCATAACTCACCTGCTGCCTTTGCGAGGTCTCCTTTGCTGAATCCCCCTCATCTTGCCCTGAGTCCAGCTCTCGTCTCTCTATGCACCTTGCTTTGATGGTCTCACCCACGAATTCACATGCTGACATCTCCCATTTCTGTACATCCAGCCTGACCTGCTCTGAGCTCCAGATTCATACAGTTCCCGCTCCCCCCTGGATGCACACATTTGAACGTCTGGCAGAAATCTTAAATGTCACATGGCTGCATCAGTCAGCAATGTCCACAGTAATTCTGCGTAACAAACGACCCCCAATTCAGAGGCTGGCAGCAATCAACATGTATTCTCACACTCATGGCATCCTAGGCCGACTGGTTTGGCTGGAACCCGGCAGGTGGCTCTGCTTCTGCATCATGCAGGGTTGCGTGGACTGACTCCAGGGTGTGGGTTAAGCACAAGTTTAACCATGTGTGTTCATCCCAAGGCCCAGGCTGGGGGGGGAAGCTCATCCTGTGGGGTCCCTGGAACACAAGAGGCCAGACTGCACTAGAGCATTTCAGCCTGCGTCTTGCATCGTGTCAGCCACTCCTTCAGCCAAAGCAAGCCACACGGCCAAGCCCAGCTGCAGGGAGGCACCCTCCACTCACAGTGAGGGAAAGAGGGGAGGACGTTTGCCTAACAATAGTCCAGAAAGCAAAGGCATAGTGATCAGCAAATTGTCGTTACACCCAGACAACGTGATCATGTATGCAGAATCCAAAGTTGTATACAAATTAGTAAAATTAACAGTGAATTTACCAAAGTTGCAGGATACAAGACTAATATACAAAAGTAAGTGATATTTCTATGAACTTACAGTCAACAATTGAAAATTGAAATAAAAATACCCTTTACGATAGTATTAAATTTAACAAAAGATGTGTGGGACTTGGACTTCTAAAACCATAAGACATTTTGAGGGAAATTAAGCAAAGTGAGAAAAATTCATATTACTAAGCAGTCAATTCTCCCCAGATTTATCTCTGGATTCAATGTGATTCGAATCAAAATCCCAGCAGGCCTTTTGGTAGAAATTGACAAGCTGGTTTTGAATTTTACTCATATGGAAATTTAAAAAGGCCAAGAATAAATAGCCAACGTATTCTTGAAAAAAAATTAACGTTAGAGGACTTATTCTACCTTATTTCAAGACGTACTGTAAAGTTATATTAATTAAGATAGCTTGGTATTGGCAAAACA